>NC_057801.1:325144675-325192433 GCF_018294505.1 Triticum aestivum | reverse complement strand
TGTTGCGAGCGCTTGGGGCTCGGCTTGCTCGATGAAGTGGACAGCGGCGGAGCTCCTGGACACGACGAGAGGACGCACGGGCGGCGGGGAGCGCGGCTACGACGTAGGCACGGCGGCGGTAGCGTCGGCCATGGCTGGGGGGCGCGAGGGGGAGGAGCTGGAGAGGAGAGGGGGTGTCTGGGGGGTTCGGGGAAGAGAGGGGGAGCGATCCACGACGTCACCGGGCGAGGGGAGCGGCGAGGCGGCGAGCAGGTGCGTGGCGCGCGCTGCGGTCGCCGTCGGGCACCTGCCTGCCTGCCTGGCCGGCAAGCAGCTCGCTGGAGCGGCGCTGGGCTGGGCCGGCAGGTGGGCCGGGTGCTGGCGCCAGGTAAGTTTTTCTATTTTTTTCTGTTTTCTGTTTTTTAATACTTCTGCAACTTTGTTGAATTAATAAAAATACCTAGCCAACTCCTAAAATCACCAAACTACTCCTGGTCCATAGTTGGATTATTTCCAACATGAAACATTTTAGTTTGGAGATATTTGAGCATTTAATTATTTTATATAATTTTAAATGCCCAAATTCAAATATTTATGATTTAATTCAAAAACCCTGAGATGGCCTAGGAAAATGTGCATCACTTCTGGCAGAGGTTCTGAACCAAGACAAAAATGATGGGCATTTTAGAAGGGCATTTCAGGTTCATTGAAAAAGTTTTTAGTAAACCCTAGTTCGGTTCAGAAGGGCTGGGGGTTCTATCATCCCCATTTCAGGTTTCTGATGAAAGAATAAACATGATGCAACACTCTAATGCATGAACTAACTAGGGTGTGACATTGTTTTAGGCGTTCTGTAATTGAGCGGTAGTCCCGCTCGTACAGTACTACAACTCGTGCTACTACCCCACTACCATGGATTCGTCGAACCCTAAAGGCGGTAGTACTGCTGCCCAAAGCGGTAGTACCGCTTGTGCGGTACTACTGGCATCTACCTCCGCCCAGAGTACCGCTTAGTTTTGGGCTTCTGTAACCGCATTCCACTCCAGCGGAGTTAGAGAAGTAGTAGCCAAAGGGAGTAGCACCCTGTGCGGTAGTGCCACACTAACTCTCTCTACTACCGCGGTTCCACCTTTTTGTGTGACACTAAGCGGAAGTACCGCTGGTTGGAATAATAGTACCGCTCCAGCGGCACTACCTCATCCACGACTGCGTGAGTTGCACACTTTGGCTAGAACTACCGTGCGTAGCGGTAGTATCGCTTCCCATAGCGGTAGTGCCGCTTGTGCATGATTTGTGGGAAGAAAACAGTTGGATTATTCCCCTCACTATATAAGGAGTTCTTCCTACCCAAGAAGATCTACCTCTTTTCCCCCAAGCTCCATTGTTGCCCCTAAGCTCATTTTGACCCCATCTCTCTCCCTAGCATACAAAACTTGTTGATTCTCTAGGGTTTGCTTGAGAGGGCCCCGATCTACACTTGCACAAAGAGAAATTTGGTTCCCCCACTAATCCCTTGTAGATCTTGCTATCTTGGGTGTTTGGGCACCCTAGACGGAAGAGGTCACCTCACCCCCAACTTTGTTTGTAAAGGTCCGGTTGCCACCTTCAAGGGCACCACTAGTGGAATCACGACATCTTGAGTTATGCGAGGGCGTGAGGAGAATATGGTGGCCCTAGTGGTTTCTTCGGGAGCATTGTGCCTCCACACCGCTCCAATGGAGATTGACTGCCCCTAAAGAGAAGGAACTTCAGTAACACATCCTCATCTCCATCGACTCCACTGATGGTTATCTTTCACTTTTACTTTGTGCAAGCTATTATTGTCTCTTATCCCTTGCTTGCTTGTGTGGTGTTTGTTGTTAGAATAATATAGGTCGTTCACCTAGTTGCTTATCTACACAACCTATTTGTTACTAAACCTAATTTTTTAAGTCATTGGAAATCCGTACTATCAAGAGGGGCTCTGCATTTGGAAAGGTTAGGGTGGAATCAACACGTACACATTCACCTTTGCACCCTATCTCCTTCCTGGCAACATGGAGCACCATCTATCTTCTGTTGGGCTTAGTAGAAGCACACAAGCGGTAGCATTACTGCAGGATGCTGCTAACACGACACTACAGTCAGAGACCCTTTGAGGAAACTGTGTTCGATGCATTAATCGCAAACGGTGATGTAAAAATGATACGAAACATTTGCAATGGTGGAGACATCAAACACGATTAAGATTATAGTATCGTGTGTGATGTGTGGCATATGCTTCACTCCAATGAATTGTTTGTGATGAGGCAGAACAACAGAAACAGGCAGCCAGATGAAGGTGTGTGCGATACACGACATATAGTTCACTCAGATGAATTGTTTGTGATTAGGGAATGCAACATAAATAGTCACCCAGATCAAGGTGTGTGCAATATACGACATACAGTTCACTCGGATGAACTATTTACAGTTAGGCAAAACAACAGAAACGGTTCAACTTAACAAGATGTGTGTGATATGTGGCAAACAGGTTCCTAGTCAGAAATGTGGCGGTGGTGGTGCGGGATGTGTGTGTCTCTGTGTGTCTCTCTCTGTGTGTGTGTGTGTGCATGGGGGGGGGGGTCCGGTAGTACACTACGAGCCGCGAGCCTCCGTGTGGGATTGATCATTTTGTGAGTCATATATGCCTCATCAAAGTTATGAATTGGTTATTTAAAACATTACATATCCCTTTAATACATACATGTTCGGGACACATGCATGCATTGGTGGTCCGAGAGGACACTCCCTCGTGCGGTTATCAGCGATGTGCCCATTCATTAGCACGCAAAGGTTTTCATTTTCCACCGACAACGAGAGGAATTTGAAAAAAGGTGGATTCACCTTGGCATGTGTGTTATGGTGTGGATCATGGTGAGATTCCATATCCAAGTTCGGGCATGTGCGTACACATGAGTTCCTCCCACCGACTCGAAGTGATGGGGCTACGCATCATGAACCTTTGTGTAGTGCGTTTCTGGTTTGCGAAGCATGTGCCACATCAAAGTTGCGCATTGGGTATTATTCAAACATCACATAACACACCTCTTTTGGGAACATGCATGCTGTGGTTGTCCAATGACACTCACTCATGTGTGACTCTCTCTATGGGCCCACGGGGTCGTCGTCGATCAGTTGAACCTACAGCGAGAGAGAGGTTAATCTGACCAACAAGGATGGTTCTTTTTTGGTTTGTGTTACGTATATGCATGGTAGGAGTATGTAGTACATGTCAAATAGGGGGAAACATGTATACTATATATCGTCATAACCTTGCTCCATGTGGGAACTTTCCGGTTCCTGAGGCAGGTGCCACATCAAAGTTGCGCATTGGTATTCAAACATCATGCAACACCATGCAGGCGGTGGTTTCCCTATAGGAACTCACTCGCGTGCGGCACTGCTTCCATCTGTGGGCCCGCCAGGTTGTCCTCCATCACTTTGACCCGATGAGAGAGAGATTAATTTGACCATCAATGAATGATTCTTTTTGGTTTGTGCTACAGTAGGAGTATATATGTAGCACGCATGAAATGCGGGGCGGGAGCACAAACCATGCATCATGAACCTCACTCACCGTGGGAATTTTTTGGTTTCCAAGGTATAGGTGCCACATCAAACTTGTGCATTGCATATTCAAACATCACACAAACACCTCCTTCGCCCACATCCAGATGGTGGTTATCCTATAGAGTACGCTCACTCGCGTGCGACGTACGCTTCTCTCCTGTGGTCCCGTGAGGTCGTCGTGCATCACTTTGACCTAACAAGAGAGAGAGGTACATTTTGACGAACAAGGAGGATCAATTCTTCTATGGATGTGTTATGGTAGGAGTATATAGTACGTGTTGACGGGGGGATGGGACCAGGATATACTAGGTGTCATGAACCTCACACCGTCTGGGGACTTTACGGATTTCGTGGAAAATACCACATCAAAGTTGTGCATTAGGTATTCAAAACATCACAACCACACACCTCTCCATATATATGTTTGGCACACATGCAAGCGATGGTGGTTGTCCCCTGGCACTCACTCACGTGGTTATCGGTGATGCTTCCATCCGTGGGCCCGCTTGCTCCATCACTTTCACCGACATCGAGAGAGGTTAATTAATTTGACTTAGAAGGGGATTCATTTTTTCTCATGGAAAAGGTCATGATGTAAGATTACATATTAGCGCATGTGTACACATGAGTCCATCCCACTAGATCGAAGTTGGGGGGAGCACACAACACATCATGAACCTCCTCTTGCTTTGTGTGGGGACTCTGCGATTTTCAATGCATTGATGTCGCTTGAACTACGTCGGTATTTCCCCAAAGAGGAAGGGATGATGCATCATAGCTACGGTAGGTATTTCCCTCAGTGTTGAGACCAAGTTTATCGAACTAGTAGGAGAACAACGCAACACCACATAAACAGCTCCTGCACACAAAGAACAAATACTTGCAACCCGACGTAAGAGAGGGGTTGTCAATCCCTCACGGGTAAAAGGATAGGTAAAATTGTAGTAGATTGGATAAATAGATCTCATGGGAACGCGAGATAAAATAAATAAATAAAAATTGCAGCAAGGTATTTTCATGTTTTTGGATTATTAGATCTGAAAATAAAAGGAAATAAAAATAGATCTCGAAGGGAAATATGATAAGGAAGAGAGCCGGGGGCCGTAGATTTCACTAGTGGCTTCTCTTAAGAAAAATAGCATATGGTGGGTAAACAAATTACTGCTAGGCAATTGATAGAACTTCAAATAATCATGATGATATCCAGGCAATGATCATTATATAGGCATCACGTCCAAGATTAGTAGACCGACTCCTGCCTGCATCTACTACTATTACTCCACACATCGACCACTAACCCGCATGCATCGAGTGTATTAAGTTCATGGAGAAACAAATTAAAGCAATAAGAATGATGACATGGTGTAGACAAGATCTATTTATGTAGAAATAGACCCCATCTTGTTATCCTTCATGGCAACGATACATACGTGTCGGTTCCCCTTCTATCACTGGGATCAAGCACCGTAAGATCAAACCCATCACAAAGCACCTATTCCCATGGCAAGAAAAATCGATCTAGTCAGCCTAACTAAACCAAACATTCGAAGAATAAATACGAGGCTATAAGTAATCATGCATATAAGAGATCAAAAGACTCAAATACTTTCATGGATAAAAACATAGATCCGATCATAAACTCAAAGTTCATCCGATCCCAACAAACACACCGCAAAAGAGTTACATCAAATACATCTCCAAGAGACCATTGTATTGATAACCAAAAAAGAGAGACAGGAAGCCATCAAGTTACTAACTACGGACCCGTAGGTCTACAGTGAACTACTCACACATCATCATAAAGGCACGGATGAGGATGATGAACCCCTCCGTGATAGTGTCTAGATTGGATTTGTGGTTTCTGGAACTTGCGGCGGCTGGAATTGATTTTCGTTGACTCCCCTAAGGTTTCTGGAATATTGGGGTATTTATAGAGCAAAGAGGCGGTGCGGGAGGCCATCGAGGTGGGCACAACCTACCTGGGCGCGCCTAGGCCCCCAGGCGCGCCCTGGTGGGTTGTGCTCCCCCCGGAGCACCCTTCATGTACTTTCTTGGCCCATCGTGTGTCTTCTGGTCCAGAAAAAGTCACAAAAAGTTTTGCTGCGTTTGGACTCCGCTTGGTATTGATTTCATGCGAAGTAAAAAACATGCAAAAAAAGCAACTGGCAATGGGCACTATGTCAATAGGTTAGTCCCAAAAAATGATATAAAGTTACTATAAAATGATTGTAAAACATACAAGAATGATAATATAACAGCATGGAACAATAAAAAATTATAGATACGTTGGAGACGTATCAGCATCCCCAAGCTTAATTCCTGCTCGTCCTCGAGTAGGTAAATGATAAAAACAGAATTTTTTATGTGGAATGTTGCCTAACATGTTTATCACATAATATTTCATTTGTAGAATGTACATTTGGACTTTTATATATGATCCAAAGCAATAGTCTAGTTTTTACATGAAGATTTCAATACTCAGGCTATCAACAAGCAACCATGTCTTTCAAAATATCAACACTAAAGCAAGTTATCCCTAGCCCATTATGCTCAATCAATTATCCATTCATGAAACACACTTGCCTATTAGCTACACCCAATGCTCAAGTACGATCGTAGTGCCCCTTTGTTGGTGATTTATAAGAGAAGATGGTGACTCCAATAAAAATAAAAATTGCATAAAGTAAAAGAAAGGCCCTTCATAGAGGGAAGTAGGGATTTCTAGGGGCGCCAGAGCTCAAAGCGAAAAAAGTAGAGATAAAACCTTTTGGGTGGCATGCTTTTCCTGTCAAAGAAAATGATCGAGTAGTTCCCAATGCTTTCCATGCTAGATATATCATAGGCGGTTCCCAAACAGAAAATAATGTTTATTCCTTTTTCCACCACACTTTCACATATCACGGCTAACCGAATCCACGGGTGCCGCCCATACCAACAGTTTCCAAGGAATTTATTATTTGACAACATAAAGTAAATTCATTTTTCATTTTAGTACTGGGCATCCCTAATACCTTTGCCGTACTCTCGTGCAATGACAAGTGAATAAACACTC
Source organism: Triticum aestivum (assembly GCF_018294505.1). Classification (NCBI taxonomy): domain Eukaryota; kingdom Viridiplantae; phylum Streptophyta; class Magnoliopsida; order Poales; family Poaceae; genus Triticum; species Triticum aestivum. The sequence continues at coordinate 325,185,811 of NC_057801.1, read as the reverse complement.
ACCTTGAGAATAACACATCTAGCATGGAAAAATATTAGCCACTCCCTACCGTTTCATGAGTGGTACGAGCACACAAAAGAGAAATTTATTTTGAAATTTAGAGATGGCACATACAAATTTGCTTAGTACGACAAAAGAATACCGCATATAGGTAGGTATTGTGGACTCATGTGGCAAGATTGGTTTAAGGATTTTGGATGCACAAGTAGTGATCATACATAGTGCAAATGAAGGCTAGCAAAAGATTGAGAAGCATCCAACCAAGAAACGAAAAATCTCATAAGCGAGCATTAAGCATAACTAACACCGAATAATGCACCACAAGTAGGATGTAATGTCATTGCATAACTATTGACTTTCGTGCTTGCATAGGGAATCACAAACCTTAATACCAATATTGTGACTAAATCATAATTACTCATCAACATAAATCACATATTATGTCAACATATCGCAAAACTATTACAAGGAATCAAGTTTATTTTGTCCAATGATCTTCATGAAAGTTTTTATTATATCCCTCTTGAATAGCTATCACTTTTGGACTAATTTCATATGTTGCTTTTGATAGCTCAAACAAATCTAAGTGAAGAACATGAGCATAAAATTTCTTCTCTCAAAATAATTTAAGTGAAGCAGGAGAGAATTTCTTAAAAATTTCCTAACTCTCAAATAAATCTAAGTGAAGCATGAGAGCATTTCTTCAAAAATACTAAAGCACACCGTGCTCAAAAAGATACAGGTGAAGCACTAGAGCAATTCCAAAGCTCAAAAAGATTTAAGTGAAGCATAGAGAGCAATTCTAACAAGTCATAGCATAATTTTGGCTTTCTCAAATAGGTGTTTCTAGAAAGGATTCATGACTTATAATAAATAGAAAAACAAGCAAAGACTCATATCATACAAGACACTCCAAGCAAAACTCATGATATGTGATGAATAAAAATATAGCTCCAAGTAAAATATCGATGGTCGTTAGAAGGGGATGCCACTCGAGCTTCCCCAAGCTTAGTTGCTTGCTTCTATTTTAGATAATAGCTTGGGATGCCATGGACATCCCCAAGCTTAGGCCTTTCTTACTCCCATATTCCTTCATCCATCGTGATCTCACCCAAAACTTGAAAACTTCAATCACATAAAAATGCAAATCACTACTATAAGTATTGTTAAAAATCCATTCATATTTTATTTTTGAATTATATCTACTGTATTCCAACTTTCCTATAGCTTATACCGTCAAATACAAACCATGTATTTATCGAAATAAGCACACAAAGCAAAGAAAACAAAATCTGTCAAAAACAGAACAATCTGTAGTAATTAGGAAACTTCGAATACTTTTCTAACTCCAAAACTTCTGAAAATTAGGACAACGTGGGAAATTTGTATATTAATTTTTTTAAAAATTCAGAGCAAAATCCCGTTGCTGTGATTTATGAAAATTGTTTTACTGGGCACAAAAGTTTCTGCTTTTCAACAAGATCAAATCAACTATCACCCAACATGATCCCAAAGGCTTTGCTGGGCACAAACACTAACTAAAACACAAAAAACACAATCATAATAGTAGCATAATTGTGCAAACACTCGAGAAAAGAAAGAGAAAGACAAAAATAAATTTTTATTCATTGGGGTGCCTCCCAACAAGCGCTATCATTTTACGCCCCTAGCTAGGCATAATGCAAAGGATCTAAGTGTTGTCATGTTTGCATCCAGCTCTTTAATAAGGCAATCAGATTTCTTTGAAGAGTTAGCATGTAAAATAGCAAAATTTCTAGGCAAAAAATTGAGGAAATCGTCTTATTAATAGGGCCTCTTATAACTTCAACAAAATCCAGGTGGATACTAATCATTTTAAGATCTTCTTTATTATTACTACTAGAAGTTGCACCCTTGTCCTTATTGATTTGAGTACTCTTGCTAATATTAATGGGTTTTTTCAATAGTTATAGCGGAAGCAAAAGCCGTGTCTAGACTACTATAGATTTCTTCCAATTTATCGATCCTAGACAGACTTTCTTAAATTCTTTCATGAATCACGGTCCCCTTTTCCTTTAACAACTTAAGAACTTTTCCCGCTTTTGACCAAATTTTACTAGCAAAATTATGCATCTTTTTATCCAAGTTCTCAAGATGTTCTTTAGTAAGAATTTTCTTTTCAATAGCATCTAGCCTTTCCATAACATGCTCGGGAGTCAAAGTTGTTGCATTAATCATAAGAGGTGATGATCCTACTAAATTTTCCATAGCATTAAAAGCATCAAGAGAGGGGCTCATCGAGAAATTTCCACCGGTAGTCGTATCAAGGATGAATCTATAGGAAGTGGTGATGCCCACATAAAAACAGCAAGGAAGAACAATGGTGGATTCCTTATTGATAGACCTATTATGAGCATTGCAAATCCTATACCAAGCATCTTTTAAATTCTCCCCTCCCCTTTGCTTAAAGTTAAGAACGTCGTTCATGGGGGTGAATGCAATAGAAGAAGAGCTATCCATAATGGCAACAAGTAAAAAACAAGGGTGCAAACAAAAGCAGATCTGACGAGAAAACTGCGAACAAAAAATAGGGCGAATAAAACGGCAAAATTTTGTGAAGTGGGGGAGAGGAAAATGAGAGGCAAATAGAAAATAATGTAAATTGCAAGGAGATGAGATTTATGATTAGGAACTTGGTAGAAGTTGATGATGTCTCCCCGGCAACGCCGCCAGAAATTGGCACATGGTCGGGAGACTACCTTGACTTGATCCTCCTCGGCAATGGTGCCAGAAATTCCTTTTGATGTCGCTTGAACTACGTCGGTATTTCCATAAAGAGGAAGGGATGATGCAACACAACTACGGTAGGTATTTCCCTCAGTGACGATACCAAGGTTATCAAACCAGTAGGAGAACCATGCAATACCATGTAAACAGCTCCTGCACACAAAGAACAAATACTTGCAACCCGATGTAAGAGAGGGGTTGTCAATCCCTCATGGGTTAAAGGATAGGTAAAATTGTAGTAGATTGGATAAATAGATCTCACGGGAACGCGAGATAAAATAAATAAACAAAAATTGCAGCAAGGTAGTTTTTTGTTTTTGGATTAATAGATCTGAAAATAAAAGAAAATAAAAAATATCGAAGGCAATATGATAAAGAAGAGACTCGGGGCCGTAGATTTCACTAGTGGCTTCTCTTAAGAAATTTAGCATATGGTGGGTAAACAAATTACTGTTGGGCAATTGATATAACTTCAAATAATCATGACAATATGTAGGCAATGATCATTGTATAGGCATCACGTCCAACATTAGTAGACCGACTCCTGCATGCATCTACCACTATTACTCCACACATCGACCGCTATCCAGCATGCATGTAGTGTATTAAGTTCATGGAGAAATGGAGTAATGTAGTAAGAACGATGACATGATGTAGACACGATCTATTTATGTAGAAATAAACCCCATGTTGTTATCCTTAACGGCAACAATACATACGTGTCGGTTCCCCTTCTGGCACTGGGATCAAGTGTCACACCCTAGCTAGTCATGCATCAGAGTGTGTGCATCATGTTTAAATTTCCATTTAATTTGAAATGGGGATTTGTGAAACCCTCAGAATCATTTTTGAAAATGATCCAAATAAAAATTTCTCCAAAAAGGTCCAAGAAAATGCTCATGTTGCTCTCTGAAAATATTGGACAGAGATAAAAATCAAACCAATATTTTTAAGAGCTCATAGGTATTTATTTTGGGCATTTGGAATTAATGCATAAATATTTGCACTGGAAATATATTAGTTATATATATTAATATATGTCCAAATATTATGCCAATTATAAAGAAGCTCTGGAATAATATATCTAGCTCCTGCAAAAATTGGCATAAGGTAAATAAATGATTTAATATTTTTTTTTAAATCAAAACAAATGTCAGAAATTAGAAAAAGAAAAATAAATAAAAGGAGGAGCTTACCTGGGCCCCTCCCTGTCCGGCCCAGCCAGCTGGCCGGCCTAGCCAGCAAGCGGCCCAGCCCGCCTCCCTCCTCTGTCGTCTTCGTCCTCGACAGAGGGAGGGGAGTGTGGCCGGCGCGCGCGCGCCACCGCGCCACGCCACCTGCTCGCCTGCCTGCCTGCCCCTCCCCTCCTCGTCTCGATGCCCCGGACGACGCCACGCCCTCCCCTGCTCTCTCTCACTCTCCCTCGGTTCTTCCCCTCCTCTCCCTCGCTCTCCCTCTCCCGTGTCCGAACGCCACCATCGCCGCCGTTCGCCATAGCAGCAGCCACTGCCCTTCCCTCGCTCCCCCGACTAGCCCAGAGGCTCCGCCTCGACCCCCTCTTCCTCCCCACCGATCCACGGGCCTCCGGAAGCCCTGCATCGCCGCCCACGTCGCCGTTCCCCTCCTCGGCCACCGGAGATCGTCGCCGTCGATTCGAGAGCTACCGGACGTCCCCGAGCCCGCTAACCATCCCTGCAGCTCCGCGGTGAGCCGCTGACCCGATTCCCCCTTGCCCCGTCGTCCCTAGCATCCTGTATTTGCCGTCCCCTTGAGCTCCGAAGCTCGCCGCCGCTGTGCCTCGTCGCCGCCGTGGCTGGAGCCGTTGTAGCTCGAAGCCAAGCACACCATCGTGCTCCACACCTCACCAGGAGCACGTAGCACGCACCAACGCCTCCCCTAGCGCCCTGCATCGCCTAACCCGCCGTTGGCCGAACTCCGGCCGCCGCTCGCGAGCTCGCCATCGTCCGTACCGGCCACCTCAGGCACGGCCACCACCACCGTTCGACGCGCGGGAGCAAGGGCTCTCCAACGAGCCCAAGCACGGCCTCGCCCGTGCCCTGTAGCGTGTTTCCGTATCGCGCCGCCGTCTCAGGCCTCGCCGGCGTCATGTCGCCGGTGGGTTTGACCTGTTTGACCTGGGGTTTGACCCCCCAGGGTCACTGACGCGTGGGCCCCGTCGGCCAGGTGGTCAGATTAGTGCTAATCACTATTAGTCAACCCCCCTGACACTGACCAGTGGGCCCCAGCGCCACTAATTCCTAATTAGGATTAAATTAACCCTATTTAACCCCCCTGTCACTGACGTGTGGACCCCACACGTCAGGTTTGACCCCAGCCAGCCGTAGTTGACCACTGACGTCATGCTGACGTCATGCTGGCGCAATATATATATTTCTGGATTTAATTTAAATCAGGAAATTCCAGAATATTATTTAAACTTCAAAAATTCATAACTTTTATTCTGTAACTCCAAATTAGACAATTTATATATGAAAAATGATCAGAAAAATCCAATCTATCCATCTGTACTATTTTCATGCATGATCAAACAAATTAAATTGATGTTTTAAGCAGAACAAGGAAAAGCACTTTAAAAGGCCATGTCTGAGTTTGAAATTTGAATCTTCGATTCAAATTTGTTCAAACCCTTCTGGTTTTAGTTGCATTAGCCCAACACACTCATATTGCCATGTTTCATGCATGCATCATATTGTTGCACATTGTTTGGTGATGGTTGTGTATCGGTGTCCTTTGCGACAGGTTCTGCCTCCGAGGAGTACCGTGATTACCCTAACGAAGAACCGTATCAGTGCATCGAACCATCAGGCAAGCAACCAACCATTTGATCATATCGATACAATCCCATGTTCTCGCTCCTGCTCTCTTTTACTGCATTAAGACAACGCGTTTCAAACTGCTGTGTGCTACGGTAGTTGAACCCATTTCCTCTACATGACCTGTCATTGCCACAGTAACTAGATGAAACCCACTAGCATGTGTAGGAGTTGATCGAGCCATATGTATGTGTTGTTCCTACCTTGCTATGCCTGCTATGCTTAGAGTCGTGTCAGGTCTGGTTCATCTGGGTGATGGGCTAGAGTGAAATGATTATGTCGGTAATGAGAGTGGTGTGGTGAACACGATTTGGTAAAGGTATCGATGAGAGGCCATGTAGGAGTACATGGTGGGTTGTTTCATTGAAGCCGACCTTAAGCACTGAGATCTGTATGTGTGATTGAAGATACAGCTACTACCATGCATTGGGCCCTGAAATATGACCCCGCTCGACTTCTTATTCACCCTAGCTCTCTGTCCAGGAGTTGCAAGTAGTTTCTGGTGTTTGTAGTCTACTGGAGGCCGTGGACAGCGCTGACCGTAGGGGTGGGCTGTGATGCGGTAGGTACGTGGCCGGGTGTACCGAATACCCGTTAGGTATCCTGGGAACCCTGTTCACATCGTTCGGGGCCGTATGGGAAACCTCGGCCGGACTCCCTGCGGATGGAACCTGGATAGGCGATAAACCTGGACTAGAGGCTTAAGTGTTTAGGTAGGTCGTGGTCTACACCCACGTCGGCTTTTGCTTGAAGTCTGCCGAGCACATGTCGTGTGCAGACGCTAAGTGGTGGAAACATGTATGAAGAAGTACACCCCTGCAGGGTTATCATGATCTATTCGAATAGCCGCGTCCGCGGTAAAGGACTACTTGGTTGCCTATACAGTTCATAGACAAGTAAATGGAAACTACTAAAAGCCTCAAGATAAGTGTGAGTGCCGAGGATGGCTCTTCCGTAGGAAGACGAAGGTGGATCCTCGGTAGTGTATTGAAGTGGTGAGTAGTGGACTCGTGTGCGCAAAACCATTTCAAGTTGAAGTATCGTAGGATAGTCTAGCCAAGAGTCAAAGCTGGCTTGCTGCAATAACTCCACCAACCCTTCTTGGTAATATGCATGTATGTAGGATCTGATGTAAGTCTTGCTGAGTACCTTTGTACTCATGTTGCTATAATTTACATTTTTTCAGAAGACGCTGCAACCCCTTCTGATGGGTTCTATGTAGACGTTGACATCAACGAGTAGGCTAAAGGCCCAGGTGGTGACCCTGAGCTTGTGAAGGACCATGTAGTATAGCTAGGCTTTCCAAGCCTCTTTTATTTTACTAGTTGTCTGTACTCAGACAAGTTACTTCCGCTGCTCGTTTGTATGACTGTATGACTTGAATGTTGGGTCGTGAGACCCGTACCTTTGTGTATGTTATGTATGGCTCCCTGAGCCTTAAATAAAGTACTTGTGTCGTAGAGTCATGTTGTGATGCTTCGTTGTATTTGCACATATCGAGCATATTGTGTGTATGATTGAAGTGCTTGGTATGTGTGGGATCTGACTATCTAGTTGTTTATCTTTAGTAGCCTCTCTTACCGGGAAATGTCTCCTAGTGTTACCGCTGAGCCATGGTAGCTTGCTACTGCTCTGGAACACTTAGGCTGGCCGGCATGTGTCCTTCTTCGTTCCTGTGTCTGTCCCTTCGGGGAAATGTCACGCTTTGAGTACCGGAGTCCTGTTAGCCCGCTACAGCCCGGTTTACCGGAGTCCTGCTAGCCCAGTGCTACAGCCCGGACCCACTTGCTGATGACCGACACGTTCGAAGTTGGGTCATGGATGCCTGTCCCTGTAAGTCTGTGCCACTTTGGGTTTACGACTAGTCATGTCAGCCCGGGCTCCTTATCATCTGGATGCTAGCGACACTATCATATACGTGAGCCAAAAGGCGCAAACGGTCCCGGGCAAAGGTAAGGCGACACCCGTGGGGATACCGTGCGTGAGGCCGCAAAGTGATATGAGGTGTTACCGGCTAGATCGATGTGACATCGAGTCGGGGTCCGGACAGCGTTGGCATCAGAGCCGGACTGCCTATAGGTTCTCCAAGCCAAAATGGTCGATGTTGAGTCTAGAAATTCTTTAGTTATATGTAGGGGAATTGTTTGTGGGTTGGAACGTAAGGCTCTTTTTACTCCTTTATCTTATGACATTCTGATCTGAGTCAGTCCATTCTTCCACCGGGGGTTAAGGAATTAGGATCTATTCTCTCTATCAGGATCATGTGTTACTAATCAGTAGTACCTTATAGGTTTGATGGATACAAGCCTAGTTCAGTTCTTTTACCACATTATGTTGCTAGGATGGTCTCAGAACTTTGATATGATGATGTTGAGTGTGTATGAAATCCTTTGTCAAATGTCTCAAAATCCTTCTTGAGCATTTACAGCTGTTATGCTGCCGAAATTTTGCTAGAAATTCTAATGCCTTTGCATTATGATTGTGATTTCAGATGGCCACTCGCGACCTCAATCAAGTGGTTCGCCTGACTCGATGCCTAGATGTACCCGGCCATACTGCCAAGTTGGTCAGGGTAATGACTGAGGCTGGATACCGCTGGTATCCTGAGTACACGGTCGAAGAGCAATTTCGGGACTTCAATCAAAGCCAGTATCTATGCACTGTCAGGATATTTCCATCTTATCCTGGATCCACCGAGCCCCTTCACTGCTCCTATGGACTCGGGGTTACTATTGAGATGGCTGTGCAGGACGCCGCCTACTCTATGATGACCATTATGCGAGTCAGATCTGGTCTATTTCGGGACTCTGATTTCCGGTATATGCCAGGATCACTTCCGGGAGCACAAGGGTATCTCCAGGCTATCTATGCTGACCCCACCCAGGAGGATTCACGGACTCGCACCACTGCTGAGACGCTCGAGGATAAGGACCGTGAAAATCGGGCCTTGAGGTTAGAGCTCTTCAATACCCGTGCTGACCACTGGGCCACTTTGACTCGGTTCGCACCGGCGGTGCAAGCTGGATATTCGGATATGCGCGATCTCTACCTGTGAGATCTGCTCTGCCAGACGTGATGGGTTGGCGTGATGTAGGAGGCATCACCCCACCTCGCGGTCCCCGCAGGCCACCGTCTGTTGGTCCAAGACCTCATCCTAGCCCCTATGGTCCACAAGCTCCGCGAGATCGTCTGTTTCCGGATGATCATGTTGAGCTTCCAGGCTATGGAGGTGACTTCTACGAGGACTACTACGGATCGGTCTGAATTAGTGGTAGTATCACTAGTTCGCACTAGCTGTGTCGTCTATCGTCCCGCGTGACTCGTGGGATATGACCTAGTTTGTACTCTTTCCGGAGATGTAGAAAAATAATGTATAGGAGCTTGGGATGCCTCCGATGAGATGTAATCCTCTTTTCACCATAATAGTACTTTGTTTGGTCTTGTACTAAACCCTGTATGGTGTGTATGATGATGGAATAAAGAAGCAGTTTCTGTATCTACCTTATCATACGGATGATCATCCTGCATTTCGAGTTATTCCTTACATTTTGTATCCTATGTCGGAATTTTATCATCCTGACTAAATCATTGTCTTGTTTACCTAGGATGGTCAACACGCACACTAACCCTGCCCCCCAAGAGCAGGCCGAGGGCAGTGAAGTCAGGGATGCAAATCTGCCTCATCCTCCTTCCCTAGCCGAGGTTATGATGGAAGCTGAGAGAAACAAGCGGGAGACCAACCGTTTGTTGGAGCGTATTGAACAGAACACGGCACACCATCAGAGGACTAACGTGGTGTCACTCAGTGATTTTATCAAATTACATCCACCCACGTTCCACCACTCCGTCGAGCCTCTCGACGCTGATGACTGGCTTCGCAGTATCTCTCACAAACTGCGTTCCGCGCTGGTAGCGGAGGCTGGCAAGGTCACCTTTGCTGCATATCATCTTGAAGGCCCCGCCAGTCTATGGTGGGAGAATTATGGAGCTATGCGCCCAGCGGGCCATGTCACTACTTGGGCTGAATTCAGCGAGGCTTTCCGTGAACATCACATTCCGGAGGGTCTCATGGACCGTAAACGTGAGGAATTTTGCAGTTTCACCCAAGGCCGACTTTCTGTGGATGCTTATAGCAGGGAGTTTGGTAACCTCGCACGATATGCAACTGAGGAAGTGTCTACTGATGCCAAGAAGCAAGCAAGGTTCCGTAAGGGCCTTAGTCCGGAGCTTCGCCGTGACCTCCGTCTGCATGAGTGCACATCTTTTCAGAAACTTGTCAACAAGGCCATCAGTGCTGAAACTGGTCAGACTGATTATGACGCAACACGCAAGCATGGCCGTGACATGGGTTCCTCATCCGGTGCTGGTCCTCAGAAGCGCCGCGTGTGGGTGCCCAACACCGCCCTGCCACCCAGGTTCACACCGAGGCCATCTTTCCAGGCGCCTCGCCCTGTTCAACAGTCTGCACCGGCCAAGCCCTATGGGGGTCCAACCAACAATGCTCCTCCACGTACCAGTTCCGTGACTTGTTTCAAGTGTGGGGAATCTGGCCACTATATGCGTGAGTGTCCCCAGACCAACCCCAACCAATCTGCTAAAGCTGTTGGCCGTGGCAAGCCGACAGGGAAAGTGTTCCACGCCAAGCCGGTCACCGCTTCACGTGGCCATGTCAACTGTATCTCGGCCGAAGAAGCTCAAGAGGATCCCAACATCGTTCTCGGTATGCTTCTTGTTAACTGCCACCCGGCATCTGTTCTTTTCGATACAGGAGCCTCCCATTCATTTATATCTGAAAACTATGCTCGTTTGCATAACACCGCATTCTGTGACATGCCATCCACTATGGAAATTTCTACTCCTGGTTCTAGATGGCAGACCTCTAGGGTAAGTTATGGAAATGAAATCCAAGTCGACAGACTTGTTTTCCTCGCGTCTTTGATAGCCCTTAAATCTTCAGATATTAATATCATTCTGGGTATGGACTGGATGTCGGCTCATCAAGCCAAAATTGATTGCTTCTCTAGGACTGTTCAACTCACCCATCCTTCGGGGAAGATAGTCAATGTCTTGACCCGAATAGCCAAGCGACAATTATTTTCTCTTAACGCCAGCCCTTTGCCAGACCTTGAGGACGTTCCGGTAGTCCGTGACTTCCCGGATGACTTTCCAGAGGAATTGCCAGGTGTTCCACCTGACAGGGATGTTGAGTTCGTAATAGACCTCATTCCAGGAACCGTTCCGATTGCTAGAAGACCTTATAAGATGGCACCACTAGAGCTAGCCGAGCTTAAGAAACAACTCGATGAGTCCTTGAAAAAGGGTTTCATCCGACCTAGCTCATCCCCGTGGGCTTGCCCCGTCCTATTCGTCAAGAAGAAGGATGGTACGGACCGGATGGTTGTAGATTACCGACCTGTCAATTTGGTCACAATCAAGAACAAATATCCGCTTCCCAGGATCAACGACCTGTATGATCAGCTCGCTGGATCCTCAGTCTTCTCCAAGATGGATTTGAGGTTGGGCTACCATCAAATCAAAATCAGAAACGGGGACATTCCTAAAACGGCCTTTGTTACTCGTTATGGCCAATACGAGTACACCATCATGTCCTTCGGTTTAACCAACGCTCCAGCCACCTTTTCTCGGTTAATGAACTCAATCTTCATGGAGTATTTGGATAAATTCGTCGTGGTTTACCTCGATGATATACTCATCTACTCCAAGAACGAGGAAGAACATGCCGAACATCTAAGGCTAGTGTTGAAGAAACTTCGAGAGCATCGCCTTTATGCCAAATTTTCTAAATGTGAATTCTGGTTGTCAGAAGTGACCTATCTGGGTCATGTAATATCTGGTAAAGGTATTGCTGTTAACCCTGAGCGAGTTCAAGCTGTCCTTAATTGGACTCCACCTGAATCGGTCAAGCAAGTTCGGAGTTTTCTGGGCTTAGCGAGCTATTGCCGTCGCTTTGTCGAGAACTTCTCCAAGGTTGCTAAACCTCTAACCGAACTCCTCAAGAAAGATAAGAAGTTCGAGTGGACTCCACAATGTGAGCACAACTTTCAGGAACTGAAAAGACGCCTGATCTCTGCTCCCGTACTGGTACCGCCAGACTTCTCCAAGGACTTTGTTATCTACTGCGACGCCTCGCGACAAGGACTAGGTTGCATTCTCATGCAAGATCGACACGTAATTGCTTACGCTTCACGGCAATTGCACCCACATGAGGAGAATTATCCTACTCATGATCTAGAGCTTGCAGCCGTAGTCTATGCACTTAAGACCTGGCGACATTACCTCCTCGGTAACCGTTGCGAAATATTCACTGATCACCAAAGTCTGAAGTACATTTTCACCCAACCGGATTTGAATCTCAGGCAAAGACGTTGGGTTGAGTTGATCATAGACTTCGACTTAGGAATAACCTACACCCCAGGGAAAGCCAACGTCATGGCTGATGCGCTAAGTCGTAAATCTTATTGTAACAACCTGATGTTACAACAAAGTGAACCGCTTCTCCATGAGGAATTTCGGAAGCTTAACCTTCACATTGTACCTCAAGGTTTTCTTTCCACCTTGGTAGCAAAACCTACTCTTATGGATCAAATCATCGCTGCCCAAAAGCGAGATAAGGGAATATCTAAAATCAAAGAGAACATTGCTAGCAGAGGTGCTAGTTGTTTCTCCACAAATGATCATGGTGTTGTGTACTTTGAGAACCGTCTAGTGGTTCCCAAGAACCAGCATCTACGGCAGTTGATCCTTAAGGAGGCTCATGAATCTCATCTCACCATTCATCCTGGTAGTACTAAGATGTATCAGGACCTACGCCAGAGGTTCTGGTGGACTAGGATGAAGAGAGAAATTGTTCAGTATATTGCTAATTGCGACGTCTGTCGTCGTGTAAAAGCAGAGCATCAACGGCCTGCTGGCACCCTTCAACCCTTAGCTATTCCTGAATGGAAATGGGATAAAATTGGTATGGATTTCATTACCGGTTTTCCCAGGACCAAGAGAGGGAATAATGCTATTTTCGTCGTGGTCGATCGTCTTTCCAAAGTAGCCCATTTCTTACCTGTTCGTGAGAGTATAACCGCTAGTCAGCTGGCAGACTTATACATCTCCCGAATAGTGTCCCTCCATGGTGTTCCTTTGGAAATTAACTCGGATCGAGGAAGTCTTTTCACCTCTCGATTTTGGGAAAGTTTCCAAAATGCTATGGGAACCCGTCTCTCCTTTAGCACCGCTTTCCACCCTCAGTCGAGTGGTCAAGTGGAACGCGTCAACCAGATTCTAGAAGACATGCTTCGAGCCTCTGTTATCTCATTCGGAATGGACTGGGAGAAGTGCCTTCCATTTGCCGAATTCGCTTACAACAACAGCTATCAATCTAGCTTGGGTAAAGCCCCTTTTGAAGTTCTCTATGGACGACGGTGTCGAACACCCCTTAACTGGTCAGAGACCGGGGAAAGACAATTCTTTGGCCCGAATATGATTCAGGAAGCAGAAGAACAAGTTCGTATCGTTCGTGAAAAGTTGAAAACAGCCCAATCTCGTCAAAAGAGTCAATATGACCAAAAACATAAGGCTATGACTTTCGAGGTTGACGAGAAGGCTTATCTTCGGGTCACCCCTCTGAAGGGAACCCATCGTTTCGGTATCAAAGGCAAATTGGCTCCTCGTTACATTGGACCTTTTCGCATTCTCGCCAAATGAGGAGAAGTTGCCTACCAGTTGGAACTACCTCTGCACCTCTCCAGAGTCCACGATGTCTTCCACGTTTCTCAACTCAGGCGTTGCTTCTCGGATCCTATCCGTGGAGTGGACCACGAAACGCTTGATCTCCAAGATAATCTTACATATCGAGAGTACCCCATTCGTATCCTCGATCAGGCCGAACGTACCACCCGACGTCATAATATCAAGTTTCTCAAAGTTCAATGGTCGCACCATTCTGAGGATGAAGCAACTTGGGAAAGGGAGGATCGTCTTCGACTTGAGTATCCCGCCTTCTTCCCGGAGGAACCCAAATCTCGGGACGAGATTCTTTTGAGTGGGGGTGAGTTATCACACCGTAGCTAGTCATGCATCAGAGTGTGTGCATCATGTTTAAATTTCCATTTAATTTGAAATGGGGATTTGTGAAACCCTCAGAATCATTTTTGAAAATGATCCAAATAAAAATTTCTCCAAAAGGTCCAAGAAAATGCTCATGTTGCTCTCTGAAAATATTGGACAGAGATAAAAATCAAACCAATATTTTTAAGAGCTCATAGGTATTTATTTTGGGCATTTGGAATTAATGCATAAATATTTGCATTGGAAATATATTAGTTATATATATTAATATATGTCCAAATATTATGCCAATTATAAAGGAGCTCTGGAATAATATATCTAGCTCCTGCAAAATTGGCATAAGGTAAATAAATGATTTAATATTTTTTTTAAATCAAAACAAATGTCAGAAATTAGAAAAAGAAAAATAAATAAAAGGAGGAGCTTACCTGGGCCCCTCCCTGTCCGGCCCAGCCAGCTGGCCGGCCCAGCCAGCAGGCGGCCCAGCCCGCCTCCCTCCTCTGTCGTCTTCGTCCTCGACAGAGGGAGGGGAGTGTGGCCGGCGCGCGCGCGCGCCACCGCGCCACGCCACCTGCTCGCCTGCCTGCCTGCCCCTCCCCTCCTCGTCTCGATGCCCCGGACGACGCCACGCCCTCCCCTGCTCTCTCTCACTCTCCCTCGGTTCTTCCCCTCCTCTCCCTCGCTCTCCCTCTCCCGTGTCCGAACGCCACCATCGCCGCCGTTCGCCATAGCAGCAGCCACCGCCCTTCCCTCGCTCCCCCGACTAGCCCAGAGGCTCCGCCTCGACCCCCTCTTCCTCCCCACCGATCCACGGGCCTCCGGAAGCCCTGCATCGCCGCCCACGTCGCCGTTCCCCTCCTCGGCCACCGGAGATCGTCGCCGTCGATTCGAGAGCTACCGGATGTCCCCGAGCCCGCTAACCATCCCTGCAGCTCCGCGGTGAGCCGCTGACCCGATTCCCCCTTGCCCCGTCGTCCCTAGCATCCTATAGTTGCCGTCCCCTTGAGCTCCGAAGCTCGCCGCCGCCGTGCCTCGTCGCCGCCGTGGCTGGAGCCGTTGTAGCTCGAAGCCGAGCACACCATCGTGCTCCACACCTCACCAGGAGCACGTAGCACGCACCAACGCCTCCCCTAGCGCCCTGCATCGCCTAACCCGCCGTTGGCCGAACTCCGGCCGCCGCTCGCGAGCTCGCCGTCATCGGTATCGGCCACCTCAGGCACGGCCACCACCACCGTTCGACGCGCGGGAGCAAGGGCTCTCCAACGAGCCCAAGCACGGCCTCGCCCGTGCCCTGTAGCACGTTTCCGTATCGCGCCGCCGTCTCGGGCCTCGCCGGCGTCATGTCGCCGGTGGGTTTGACCTGTTTGACCTGGGGTTTGACCCCCCCAGGGTCACTGACGCGTGGGCCCCGTCGGCCAGGTGGTCAGATTAGTGCTAATCACTGTTAGTCAACCCCCCTGACACCGACCAGTGGGCCCCAGCGCCACTAATTCCTAATTAGGATTAAATTAACCCTGTTTAACCCCCCTGTCACTGACGTGTGGACCCCGCACGTCAGGTTTGACCCCAGCCAGCCGTAGTTGACCACTGACGTCATGCTGACGTCATGCTGGCGCAATATATATATTTCTGGATTTAATTTAAATCAGGAAATTCCAGAATATTATTTAAACTTCAAAAATTCATAACTTTTATTCTGTAACTCCAAATTAGACAATTTATATATGAAAAATGATCAGAAAAATCCAATCTATCCATCTGTACTATTTTCATGCATGATCAAACAAATTAAATTGATGTTTTAAGCAGAACAAGGAAAAGCACTTTACAAGGCCATGTCTGAGTTTGAAATTTGAATCTTCGATTCAAATTTGTTCAAACCCTTCTGGTTTTAGTTGCATTAGCCCAACACACTCATATTGCCATGTTTCATGCATGCATCATATTGTTGCACATTGTTTGGTGATGGTTGTGTATCGGTGTCCTTTGCAACAGGTTCTGCCTCCGAGGAGTACCGTGATTACCCTAACGAAGAACCGTATCAGTGCATCGAACCATCAGGCAAGCAACCAACCATTTGATCATATCGATACAATCCCATGTTCTCGCTCCTGCTCTCTTTTACTGCATTAAGACAACGCGTTTCAAACTGCTGTGTGCTACGGTAGTTGAACCCATTTCCTCTGCATGACCTGTCATTGCCACAGTAACTAGATGAAACCCACTAGCATGTGTAGGAGTTGATTGAGCCATATGTATGTGTTGTTCCTACCTTGCTATGCCTGCTATGCTTAGAGTCGTGTCAGGTCTGGTTCATCTGGGTGATGGGCTAGAGTGAAATGATTATGTCGGTAATGAGAGTGGTGTGGTGAACACGATTTGGTAAAGGTATCGATGAGAGGCCATGTAGGAGTACATGGTGGGTTGTTTCATTGCAGCCGACCTTAAGCACTGAGATCTGTATGTGTGATTGAAGATACAGCTACTACCATGCATTGGGCCCTGAAATATGACCCCGCTCGACTTCTTATTCACCCTAGCTCTCTGTCCAGGAGTTGCAAGTAGTTTCTGGTGTTTGTAGTCTACTGGAGGCCGTGGACAGCGCTGACCGTAGGGGTGGGCTGTGATGCGGTAGGTACGTGGCCGGGTGTACCGAATACCCGTTAGGTATCTCGGGAACCCTGTTCACATCGTTCGGGGCCGTATGGGAAACCTCGGCCGGACTCCCTGCGGATGGAACCTGGATAGGCGATAAACCTGGACTAGAGGCTTAAGTGTTTAGGTAGGTAATGGTCTACACCCACGTCGGCTTTCGCTTGAAGTCTGCCGAGCACATGTCGTGTGCAGACGCTAAGTGGTGGAAACATGTATGAAGAAGTACACCCCTGCAGGGTTATCATGATCTATTCGAATAGCCGCGTCCGCGGTAAAGGACTACTTGGTTGCCTATACAGTTCATAGACAAGTAAATGGAAACTACTAAAAGCCTCAAGATAAGTGTGAGTGCCGAGGATGGCTCTTCCGTAGGAAGACGAAGGTGGATCCTCGGTAGTGTATTGAAGTGGTGAGTAGTGGACTCGTGTGCGCAAAACCATTTCAAGTTGAAGTATCGTAGGATAGTCTAGCCAAGAGTCAAAGCTGGCTTGCTGCAATAACTCCACCAACCCTTCTTGGTAATATGCATGTATGTAGGATCTGATGTAAGTCTTGCTGAGTACCTTTGTACTCATGTTGCTATAATTTACATTTTTTCATAAGACGCTGCAACCCCTTCTGATGGGTTCTATGTAGACGTTGACATCAACGAGTAGGCTAAAGGCCCAGGTGGTGCCCCTGAGCTTGTGAAGGACCATGTAGTATAGCTAGGCTTTCCAAGCCTCTTTTATTTTACTAGTTGTCTGTACTCAGACAAGTTACTTCCGCTGCTCGTTTGTATGACTGTATGACTTGAATGTTGGGTCGTGAGACCCGTACCTTTGTGTATGTTATGTATGGCTCCCTGAGCCTTAAATAAAGTACTTGTGTCGTAGAGTCATGTTGTGATGCTTCGTTGTATTTGCACATATCGAGCATATTGTGTGTATGATTGAAATGCTTGGTATGTGTGGGATCTGACTATCTAGTTGTTTATCTTTAGTAGCCTCTCTTACCGGGAAATGTCTCCTAGTGTTACCGCTGAGCCATGGTAGCTTGCTACTGCTCTGGAACACTTAGGCTGGCCGGCATGTGTCCTTCTTCGTTCCTGTGTCTGTCCCTTCGGGGAAATGTCACGCTTTGAGTACCGGAGTCCTGTTAGCCCGCTACAGCCCGGTTTACCGGAGTCCTGCTAGCCCAGTGCTACAGCCCGGACCCACTTGCTGATGACCGACACGTTCGAAGCTGGGTCATGGATGCCTGTCCCTGTAAGTCTGTGCCACTTTGGGTTTACGACTAGTCATGTCAGCCCGGGCTCCTTATCACCTGGATGCTAGCGACACTATCATATACGTGAGCAGAAAGGCGCAAACGGTCCCGGGCAAAGGTAAGGCGACACCCGTGGGGATACCGTGCGTGAGGCCGCAAAGTGATATGAGGTGTTACCGGCTAGATCGATGTGACATCGAGTCGGGGTCCTGACATCAAGCATCGTAAGATCAAACCAATCACAAAGCACCTCTTCCCATGGGAAGAAAAAATCGATCTAGTCGGCCTAACTAAACCAAAGATTCGAAGAAGAAATACAAGGCTATAAGTAATCATGCATATAAGAAATCAAAACACTCAAATAACTTTCATGGATAAAAACATAGATCTGATCATAAACTCAAAGTTCATCGGATCCCAACAAACACACTGCAAAAAGAGTTACATCTAATATATCTCCAAGAGACCATTGTATTGAGATTCAAAAGAGAGAGAGGAAGCCATCTAGCTACTAACCATGGACCCGTAGGTCTACAATGAACTACTCACGCATCATCGCAGAGGCACCAATGAGGATGATGAACCCCTCCGTGATAGTGTCTAGATTGGATTTGTGGTTTCCGGAACTTGCAGCAGCTGGAATTGATTTTCGTCGACTGCCCTAGAGTTTTTGGAATATCAGGGAATTTATAGAGAAAAGAGGCGGTGCGGGAGGCCTCCGAGGTGGGCACAACCCACCTTGTGGGTTGTGCTCCCCTCTGAGCACCCCTCAGGTACTTTCTTGGCCCATCGTGTGTCTTCTGGTCCAGAAAAAATCACCAAAAAGTTTTGCTACATTTGGACTCCGTTTGGTATTGATTTACTGCAAAGTACAAAACACGCAAAAAAAGCAACTGGCACTGGGCACTATGTCAATAGGTTAGTCCCAAAAAATGATATAAAGTTGCTATAAAATGATTGTAAAACACTCACACTCACTTGGTTATTGGAGGCAAGCCTATATATTCATGGGCCCACGTGGACGTCCATCTTTTCGGTCGACAATGAGAAATATTAGCAGGGTGGATTCTTCTTCTTTGGTTTGTGTTACCGTATAGTAGGTCGATCATTCGAGGCCTAATTAAGTTCGAGCGCATGCTACGTGTCATGAACCCTCGCTCAGTGTGGGGATTTTATGGTTCCAAATCATGGTGTCACATCGAATATGCGCATTGGGTATTCAAACACCACACACCACTTCCATACACTACAAAAAAATACACTTCCATGATGATACATGTTTGTCATAGTAGGTCGTGGCTTTTTTCATGCATGTACATCCATGACAAATTTATGACAGAATCAAGATAGTCATACCTGTGCTGTTGTAGAAGTGTTCCATGACATTACCAAAATTATCATCACGGAAGTTTCCACTTCCATGACGATAAACCGCGCGTCACAGAAGTGCTTTCATCAAGGGTGACCGATAACCCGTTAACAGCCACGACCAATGCCGATTTTCCATGTGTAAAATTCTCATTGGCTGACGGATCCACGTGTCAGCTCCGCATTGGAACATGTGTCACTCATCCAACGGTCGAGATGGGCCTATGATATGTTGACACGTGGACCGGCCCAAAAGTGGCCCACAAAGTTTAAATGGGCCGGCCCAACCGAAGGCCCATAAGATTTAGCGGACCATAATGGGCCGGCCCTGCTAAAGGCCCACCAAATTTAGTGGACCATAATGGGCCGGCCCAGGTAAAGGCCCACAAGATTTTGCGGACCACAATGGGCCGGCCCAGCTAAAGGCCCACAAGATTCTACAGACTATAATGGGGTGACCCAGCTAAAGGCCCAACATTCTCTGTGAAACCGGCCCGTCAACGGCCTGGTCTAAACTTGTCATCAATGCGGCCCATGGTCACTTCTGGCCCGTTAACAGTCCGCTAAGTAATTGGGCCGAATTCCATCCCGGTGTATTTCCGGCCTGTTAAAGGTCCGGCTTCATTCGGCCCGTGTATTAGGTCGGCGCATTTACGGCCCGTCCGAATTTCGGCCTGTCAAATATCCGCATCGTAAACGGGCCACCATTTCGGCCTACTAAGTCCAGTGGGTTATTTGGCAGAATCAGGGCCCAATCTCACTTTCGGTCTATTAAAGGCCCATGTTTTTTATGGGCTCGACATATTTACACCTCTAAACGGCCTACTTTTACTGAGGGCCCAAATTATGTTTAGGCCTATTAAAGGCCCACTATGGGCACAGGCGTACCAGAAAAATTTGAAAGCTTATGCTAATTTAAGCCCAGATATTTTTAGTGGGCTACATGCCAATTTCGGTCCGTAATCGTTTTTAGCCCAATTGGAATGGGCCCGACGAATGTTGGCATGTTGGGCTCCTACGAAGCTTTCGTCTGAATACATTACTAAGATAAACCTACACTATACAAAAATAGCGTCAAAATTACTGCAGCCTGTGGCCGCATCATAAATGTTGTATCACAACAAAATAAATTCCAATCATACAACAAAAGCACCATCGGATGTATAGAAGCACAGCTCATTTGACCTGAGTGCTAATGTTTCGGGTTGTAGAATCTGATGGAGCAGCACAATCTCCACCTTTTTTCCGCCATTGCTCTTCAACAACGAAGCGAATGTCTAATAGTCTGGTTTCAAAACCATTCGTATCTTGTAGGCATTTCTCAACCACTATTCTTGTTTCCGAAACAACGTCCATTAGGGATTGGACTTGTGTCTGGAGCACAGATATATCACTCTGTCTAGCAGGAAAATTTTGTTCAGTAGGCGATTTGGACGAGGTTACCTTGACAACCAACCCAGAATTATGCAGGAAGGTGATTTTTGCACTGTTAGTGGAGAGATACTGACGCACTAAAGCAAGAGGTGACATTGTGCCTATAGTAGCCTCGTCACCTTCAGGTGGTTGTGGCTGTTCAATCATTTGTTCCAGAGCTTCATGAAAGTTTGAGCTTGTAGATTAGTGTACCAGTGAGTTACTAATGAGACAAAAACAAACAAAGTAGGTTAAACGTTTATACATAACTTATTTTTGTGAACTACAGTAATACATTAGCATGTATTGTAGTGCCAACTACATAATAAAATAACTTTCGGAACATATGTCCATGTTGCATGCCTACTGTATTGTCTATTTCCTCACATTCGTTGACATCTAAGGATAAAGAGACATGGTTTAAAGTAGGATGAACATAGTATGACATCATTTATATCATGGGCAAACAGATATAAAACAAACAGGCTATTTTATCATTGCGTGCGCACGTGAACATAACAACTAGATTACAGATCAAGACCAAAAGAATATCCTTCATCTCTTTTAAACCATGTAAGGTGAAATGATACGTTAAGACAATTGTGTATAAAAGTGAACAGAGTAACTGACATTGGCTGCAAACCAAGTAGTTAAATGAACACATCACAGTACCAATCAGTTCAAGGCAGGAGGAGTAAGGACTTACAACAGCGGATTGAACTGGTGTGCTCATGCCCTCCATCTTGCTGGTGTGGCAATCCTTGAAGATTTGCACTGCATTCGGTTAAGGTTCTTTTTGGTCCGCACGGGCTTTCCGCTGTATTTGGAACAAGTCAATATAGATACGATAATATGGCACACAAAAAAAGAAGGAAGTAGCAGCTATTTACAAGAGCCTCGCAGTGTGCAATATAGCTATGAGATCCTGTTGTCTGTTGGAATTTCACTTTAGAATGGTTGGTTTTGTTCTTCAAACAGTTAGCCTAGAAGAAGATACACTTGTAAGGCACATACATAAATACAAGTTCAATATGTGGTCTGATCAAATACATATAGCCTACATGATACTTTGGATCAGACCAGTGTTTAACAAGGGCTGTCCAGTCTTCATCTGTAATATATTCCACTAGAGATGTTTGGGCGATTTCATTGTTAGCCTTGCCTTCAAAGTGAGATTTTCTAAGGTGGTACCGATACTGTCGCAGAGCAGACTGAAAAACATGAGTGCATGCTTGTTTAGTTGCATCATCTTTCGGATCCAACTTGAACCTCATCTGTTGAAAAAAGAATGTGAGTCTTATTAGGAGGAAGCTAGAAAGTATGGGAGAGAGAAAGACAATATTACTAATTGCGATGAATAACATTACTTACAGATAAATGGTCAAGGAAGGTGCTAAACTGGGTATTGTCTTTCTCATTCCTGTACTGGATCCACGTTGGGAGGATACGCGCATGACACCTAACGGCAACGGCTGCCTCTGATACTAACTTGGCTGACTCTGTAGCATCACGTGGCCTTTTTAAACCTGCCTCAAAATGGATCTCCATTCTTCCTCCTTTAGATTTTGTAAATCTGTCAAGCATTATCCTTGATGTCTGTTTCCGCTTGCGCCGTGGTGCTAGTTCAACAACGAATATGGAAAGTGTTAGTGTACATCAAACTGTGAGAGTACATATAAAGGAGCATGCAACTGCAACTTGACTCGGTCAGGTACCGTCTTGGTGTTGTGCTCATGAGGTTCATCTGATCTTGCCAAGTCCTGTTGTGTCAACAGTGCTTCGGAAGTAGTGTTAGGTGTGAAGGCAGCTTGGGAACTAGCCAGTTCCGGAGCAAACGAACGAGTAACTGGTTGAGATGCTGGTACAGTTGAAGCGGATGCTGCAGCTGGTGGAGAAGGTGATACTGTGTTTGTAGATTTAGCCGGTGGACTTGGACCTTCTACTTCTCTATAAGTACCAGCAGAATCTCGACGGCAGAGCCTTTTCCATTTCACCCGACGAGTAACAGCACTCCCTACTATATTATTTTCCTTGCTCTTTTTTGACTTTGCCATGTCAAGCTGTACCCACAACACAAAAGAATAAAT
Source organism: Triticum aestivum (assembly GCF_018294505.1). Lineage (NCBI taxonomy): Eukaryota > Viridiplantae > Streptophyta > Magnoliopsida > Poales > Poaceae > Triticum > Triticum aestivum. The sequence continues at coordinate 325,163,361 of NC_057801.1, read as the reverse complement.
CACTCTTCAGAACTCATTGATGCATGATACAGACAAGCAATACTTTGATGTAAGACAACCGTATGAGGATGGAATATGTAAGAAAAACAGGACGGCATGACATATTCACAGCTACGATGTGCAAACTAAGCAGAAGGATTTTCAAGAAAATAGAAGTAATGCAAGCTAGACACCATATGAAAGATGCAACCTATATTACTCTGCCAAGTTAAAAGTGTCTTGTCATAAGTGGCAATTCGAAAAATTAGAAGAAGTACAATGTAGAAACCAATGCAAGATGCAACCACTATCAAACTGCCATGTTAAAAGCGTCCAATCATGATTTACTGATGCGGGATACACAACAGCAGTACTTTGATGTAAGAACATGGTATGATAGATAGATGAAGTGTATTGTAGACACAGAAAGCCATGTCATATGGACATGTATAACATATAAACTCAGCAGGTGCAGTTTAATCAAAATAGAAGAAATACAGGCTAGACAACATATGCAACATGAAACCAATTATCACACTGTCAACTTAGAGCGATCACCTGCGATGGTGGAGTGCGGGAGATGAACTCATCATGTAGACTTGGGACTTCAACTTCATTAGCAGTAGAAGTGGCAAATCTAGAGAGTCTCTGTTTGCGTCGGTGCGGAGTACCACCAACATCCCCTAACTTACTCTTTTCCTTCCTATTTTCTGATATTGCCTTATGAAGTCAAACCACAAGAAGATGAATAAAATTAGCTCTGCATAACTGGTTGATGCATGATACAGACGAACACTACTTTGATGTAAGGCAAGCGCAGGAGGATGGAATATATACAAAAAAAGACAGCGTTTCATATTCACACGTACGATAGGAGGATGGAATATGTATGAAAAAACAGTAAGCGGAAGGCATTTCAACAAAATTAGAAGAAATGAAAGCTAGGCACCATATGAACATGCAACCAATATCACTCTATCAGGTAAAAAGTGTCTCGTCGTAAGTGCCATTTCAAGAAATTAGAAGCAGTACAAGCTAGAAGACAATGCAAGATGCAACCTACATCACAGTCCCAAGTTAAATGTGTCTTATGGGTAAGTGATCGTTAAAGGTATAAGTTGTAAGCTACGCAGATGCAATTCAACATAATCAGAAGCAATACAAACTAGACATCATACATAAAACGCAACCACGTATAACAGTTCCCAGTAAGAGCAAGCACCTGTGATGGTCGAGTAGGGGAGATGTGCTCATCGTCTACATGTATGTTCTAGAAACAGGAAAACGTGTCATATTCACAGGCATTATGTGTAAATTAAGCAGATGCAATTCAAGTTAGAAGCAATACAAGCTAGACATCATACGCAACATGCAACCACATATAATAGTGTCAAGTTAGAGCAAGCACCTGTGATGGTGGAGTAGGGGAGATGTGCTCATCATCTACACAGCTACGTTGACTGTCCAGCCTTGTGTTGTCTTGCGAATCTTATTGGGAGGATGGCGGTGTAGAATCTGTAGATACCCCCTATTTGAGTTGCTCTGAAGGACCACCATCATTCACTGCCGGACTAATTTCCTTCAGCTGTAATGATTTTGAATTGTGAAGTCAAACCGATAAGAAAAAGGAATAAAATTCGCTCCTTAGAACTCATTCATGCATGATACTGACGAACACTACTCGGATGAAAGGCAAACACATGATGCGAGGATGGAATATGTATGAAAAACAGGATGGTGTGACATATTCACACCTATAATGTGGTAACTAAGCAGAAGGCATTTCAACAAATTAGAAGCACTGCAAGCTAGACACCATATGAAAGATGCAACCAATATCACTCTGCCAAGTTCAAACTGTATGGCGTTTCAACAAATTAGAAGCAGTATATGCTAGAAATCATATGCAAGACACAACCAATATCACAGTGGCGACTTAAAGGTGCCTTATCATAAGTGACTGATGCGGGATATGCAAGAATAGTAGTCTGATGTAGAAACAGGAACACATGTCATATTCACAGGCATTATGTGTAAAGTAAGCAGATGCAATTCAACAAAGTTAGAAGCAATACAAGCTAGACATCGTAGGCAACATGGAACCACATATAATAGTGCCAAGTTAGAGCAAGCACCTGTGATGGTGGAGTAGGGGAGATGTGCTCATCATCTAGACAGGTACGTTGACTGTCTAGCCTTGCGTTGTCTTGCGAATCTTGTTGGGAGGATGGCGGAGTAGAATCTGTAGAGAACCTCCGTTTCAGTTGCTCAGAAGGACCACCATCATCCAATGCCTTGCCAATTTCCTTCAGCTTTATTGGTTTTGCATTGTGAGGTCATGCCGACAAGAAAAAGGAATATCATTCGCTCTTCAGAACTCATTCATGCATGATACTGACGAACACTACTCTGATGAAAGGCAAAGTCATGATACGAGGATGGAATATGTACGAGAAAATGGACGGCTTGACATATTCACACCTATGATGTGGTAACTAAGCAGAAGGCACTTCAACAAATTAGAAACACTGCAAGACACCATATGGAAGGTGCAATCAATATCACTCTGCCAAGTTAAAACTTTTTCGTCATAGGCGGCGTTCATCAAACTAGAAGCAATACATGCTAGAAATCATATTCAAGACACAAACTAATATCACACTGCCAACTTAAAGGTGTCCCATCATAAGTGACTGATGCAGGATACACAAGAAGAGTAGTTTCATGTAAGAACATGGTGTGATAGACAGATATAGTATGTACCAAAAACAGGAAAGCGTGTCATATTCACATGTATCATGTGTAAGCTAAGCAGATGCAGTTTACACTAATTAGGAGCAATACGAGCTAGACACCATATGCAACATGCAACCAGATATCACACTGCCAAGTTAGAGCAAGCACCTTGGATGGTGGAGTAGGGGAGCGGAGACTTGGACCATGTAATGCACTATCAGTAAAAGGAGAATTGGTACAGATGCTCTGTTTATGTTGCTGCAGAGGACCACCATCATCACCTTACTTACTCTTTTCCTTCCTCTTTCTTGATTTTTCCTTGTCAAGTCAAACCCACAAGAAAAAGGAATAAAATTTTCTCTTCAGAACTTATTGATGCATGATACTGACGAACACTACTTTCATGTAAGGCAGCCGCATGATAGGAGGATGGAATATGTATGAAAAACAGGACAACGTGACATATTGACATGTATGATGTATAAAGTGTAAACTAAGCACAAGGTGCTTGAACTTGTTAGAATCGATGCAAGCTAGAAACCACATGAAAGATGAAACCAATATCACTCTCCCAAATTAAAAGGGTGCCCTAACAAATGTATTTGACCAAATTAGAAGCAATACATGGCAACAGGCTAGAAATAATATGCAATATGCAACGAATAAAGGTGACTCATCGTAAGTAAATGATGCAGGATACAGAAGGGAGGTAGTTTCATGTAAGAACAAGGTTAACACATAGATGTAGTGTGTACCAAAAATAGGAAGGCATGTCATATTCACAGGTATAGTGTGTAAACTAAGAAGATGCAATTTACCCTAATTAGAAGCATTACAAGCTAGACACCGTATGCAACATGCAACCACATATCACACTGCGAAGTTGGAGCAAGCACCTGTGATGGTGGTGTAGGGGAAGTGCTGTCTTCAGGTACAGAGCAACGTTCAATATCTTCATTTAGGCTTGTTGTTTCTTGAGAATCATGCGGAGAGGATGAAATTGCATTCTTTATAAGAGTATTGCGTCTCATATTAACCCACGCGCGTGACTATCTCATCATAAGCGATAGACGCAGGATACACAAGAACAGTAGTTTGATGTAAGAACATGGTGTGATAGGCAGATGTAGTATGTACCAAAAACAGGAAGGCGTGTCATATTCACATGTATAATGTGTAAGATAAGGATATGCAATTTAACAAATTAGGAGCATTGACGAGGGATACACAAGAGAAGTAGTTTGATGTAGGAACATGGTTAATAGAAAGACGTAGTATGTACCAAAAACAGGAAGGCATGTCATATTCACAGGTATAATGTGTTAACTAAGCAGATGCAATTTACACTAATTGGAAGCATTACAAGGTAGACACCATATGCAACATGCAACCACATATAACACTGCCAAGTAAGAGCAAGCACCTGCGATGGTGGTGAGGGGGAATTGCAGTGATCAACTAGAGAGCTACGTTGACTATCTTCATTTAGCCTTGCTGTTTCTTGAGAATCATGTGGGGAGGATGACACTTCACTCTTTAAACGAGTAGGGCGTCTCACAGTAACCCACCCGGGTGACTGTCTCATCATAAGTGATTGACGAGGGATACAAAAGAGCATTAGTTTGATGTATGAACATGGTTAATAGACATATGTAGTATGTATCAAAAACATGAACGCATGTCATTATCAAAGGTATAATGTGTAAAGTAAGTAGATGCAATTTAACCAAATTGGAAGCAATACAAGCTAGACACCATATGCAACATGCAACCACATTTGACAGCGCGAAGTTAAAGCAAGCACCTGGGATGGTTGTGTGTGGCAATTGAGATCATCACCTGTAGAGCTACTTTTACTGTCTCCAACTGCTGACACTGCACCCATTAGAGCATTGAAACGCTTACTGCTTATCCTCGAATTAGACTGGAGCGACTTCTGTCTTTTCTTTTCTGCATTCATCAACACTGCGTCAGATTCTGAAATACCCATGCATAAAAAAACAATAGTGTCAGTATGGGTGAAGTGTGTGCACAACTAGTACAGTGTAAAGGTAGCAGATAGCAGGTCGGTGAGACATAAATGACGGGAGACATATGATAGCTCTACAACATGGATGGCACACTCAATTACTATAGGTTTCTATGAAAATAACAGTCGACTGAAAGCAAATAGGTCAGTCCATTTTTTATGCACCGTCTGGTGTACAAAGAACAGGGAGATCACCTTCATCTACCTCCAGCCAGTCAGTGTTGACGATCTTCCTCGAAACGCCAGCGACCATCGGCCCAGTATTCCTCCCCTGCCTGCGCCCTCCCCTCGACCTCACCGCACCGCCGTGCTTGGCACCGCCCCCAGCCATCCATTCAAGCCCCGCCGACCTCCAGATTAGGCGCAAGCAGCTCCTGCGCCCCACACCCCTATGATAGACACCGATGCGCCGCTTCCCCGGGGAACAGGCGGACTAGGTGCTCCGCGCGCCTAAGCGGGTGCTGCTTCTTTTAATTGCGGTTCGACTGACCTTGAATTGAAATCCAGGCGGGCTACTGACCTATAGCAAAGGTGAAATAGTAAAAGGGAGGAAACCTTGTGCATTTAGTATCACGAAGAAGATGCAGTAAGAAGCGCTCAACTAGTTTCTTTCGTGGGATGAATATAGTGTGAGCGGAGACGTAAGATTTGCACGAATAAGGGAAGAGGAGTACCTCTTTCTGCTGGCAGTGCTGTGTCCTCCTTCTGTTTTTCCGACGATCTTGTTGTTCGCCGGAAACCAGAAGTTGTGGAGGACGGTGCAGCCTTGGACGAACCCATGGCCAAGTTGTTGAGTGTGGTGCGGTGGCCGTCTGTCGGCAGCGGGGAAGCAGATCCGAGGTGGCGAACGACGGCGTAGCGGGAACAGCTCTGGTGCGGTGGACGGTTTCGACAGTGGAGCCGCAGCAGTGAGGCGCAGGACGGCGTGGTCGGAGTAGTTCTGGTACGACGCACGTCGGCGTCGGCGTCGTGGAGGCAGCTCTGCCTCGGCTTCAGCTGCTAAGTCCTTGAGGGCATTGCGGTTGCGGTTGCATTGGATGACTACGTCGGGGTACCGGCTCCGGTGTGATGGAGGAGGGCGGCGGTGGATTGGCCGCTATGGGGTGGAGGACGGAGGAGGTTGGGGTTTCGCCGCTGGTGGAGAGGGCGTTTTCGCGCCCATGGAGTATGAATGGGGAAACAGAGGGAGGCGGGGAACTAAGGGGGAACGATGTTTCGGTTTGAGACGCGCTTGTTTGAAATTTGGGGAAAGTTACAAACTTTGCCCCCATCTAAAATTTCGGACATATTGCGGGTTGGGGGTAGGACAGTCATGTCAGGTGTCCCGAATGAGGGCGGGATAGATTTTGGCCGAGCACATGGGTGTTTAGGTGCCCACGGTGTATGAATGCTTCTCGGAGGCGGTTAAGACGGGCGTCTTGGTGAAGTTACAAACCTACCCGGGTTTAGACCTTTGGACATCGGGCTGATAGGCTACACGGGCTAGAGTTAGGACAGTAATTTCCTACCACCAAAACATTAGTCTCGTGCGGTTTCGGGTGACCAGAGGCCTATTTGGCACTTCGTTCAATATTTGGGAGCAGAAGCATTAACGTTTTTGGTTCTCTTGAATTGAACTTTCAGGATTTGTCAAACTTCACAAATCTTAAAAAATATGCAACTTACCTCAGTTCATGCATAGTTCCAGGTATAATCTCATTGGTTGCAAAAAAAAAGTTAGATATGCGTATGAATATATATACCATGTTCAAACTCACAACAAAGATTGATGCCCCCTTTTACATCTGATTTACAAATGCCATTATCTCGGGTTCAAATAGATGAATGCACTTCCTATGAATTTGAATCTTCGAAACCACCTTTATGTTGAATTCGACATGTATTTTATTTCGTAGCTAGCAATTTGGAATGTATCCATGCAAGTGACAAATGTATAAAGTGCTTCACACTAACAACATGGAGTGCACTAATTAATGTTTATATATGAATTGCAAAAGCATCCATTGCCTGTATTTCAAACCGCTCTCACTCTATGGATCGATAATATGAAATAAACACATGCACATGCTAGAATTCAATAGAGTATGGGTGTCTGTTAGACCGATTTTCGTCCATACACAATTTTGCAAAATTCATGATCTCATCCAAAAATAATAATGCCATTTATTTTTTAATTTAATGCGTAGAACCGCCTTTTACACGTTGATATCTCTCTATCTAACGCATAAGTGCACACACTTTATATGCATCGGCATTTCTCTTTCACACATGCTCACAATCTGTCTCAGGGTGTCGGGGTGTCTCACGCACATGCTCTCTCTGTTTCTCTATCTCTCTTTCTGACTACTATGTACCACTCTTTTCACTAATCTCAGTTGGAAAACACTATTTCTGTCGCATGCATATATACACATGCACGGTCTCTACTAGCCCTCTATACGCACATATATGTTCCTACGTGTCTCCCGCATGCACATTATCTTTAGGCCTCTCTCGCACACATTGCCCCCCCGACACACCTCTCTAATAGTAGTTGGCAGATATGATGTCATCATATCATTCGGTAGGATATCCCTGGCTGTTAGGCTGGATGGTAATACGAGGCAAAGTTTTACCCTAGTTCGGATCGGACCCTTGCAGTTGAAGAAAGAGCCTACTCCTGGTACTATATATTAGTGTTCGGGGTGTGTACAAAGTACACGTGAATACCAGACATTGTGCGTGTGTGTATACTATCGATGAACTAGCTCCCAAGCTTGTATAACGTACTAAGGGCCTAGGGTTACAAATCATATATAGCCGGCTTATCACCAGTGGGGATAGAGTCCTCCGTGACTCTGGTAGCTTCGTGTTGTACGCCGAGTCCTCCACATGGGTCTCCGTATAACACGTCTCGGTCCAACCTATATGTGGCGCAGGATGGAACCGACCCATGAGTCTTCATGTTGACCCACCACAACTAGAAATGATGTTCCCACCACATCACACACACAATCGGTCACTAAGAAAATAAGCATATACAATAGTACAATGGTATCTAGCTCACGATACGTCTCCATATTTTGTTGATGACACTGACGGACTTTGCATTTGATGCGTGCTCCGTATTTTGTTGACGACACTTACAATCATTGTATTTGAAGCAAAAGCACGATATGGTCACTGGACTTCAGAATAAGCTCATCACGGTCACCACATACATTTTGTCGTGCTAACCAACATGTGGTTGGATGGTTAGAGGACAGTGATTTCTCAAGCCCACCAAGGTTAAAGTCCCGGTGCTCGCATTTATCTTGTGTTAATTTCAGTATTTTCCGGCGATGTACGTTCAGTGGGAGGAGACGTTCCACTCGACTATGAGGCACCTATGGTGACTTCATAAAATCTCAAGATCATATATGCTGGCCCACTCTCTCGAAGGTGTGGCGGCGGACCGGCGGTGGGGAGTGGTTTCGGGGAGGGCGGGCCGGCCGCGGGCGGCAGGGGCGTGCGGTTCGGCCAGTGGTTGCTGGCGTCTTGGGGGGGGGGAGTTTGATGATAAACTGGAGGCCCTTGATTTCGTATCCAACGCTGGAAAATCTAATGACCAGAGATGAAAAAGTCAGTCGACTAACGTGTAGCCTCACCCCGCACGTACACATGCACGCACGCAAGACACGCACGCATGTAGGCGTGCAACACTGACACGTACACATAACGTACACATGCACGCATGCTGGCGTGCAACACTGACACGTACACATGCACTCACGAACACACGCACGTACGCACCCATGCACGCAACACTGAAACGCACCCTTGCACGTACGCACCCATGCATGCAACAATGAAACGCACCATTGCATGCACGCAACACTCGCACGCCTGCATGCACACAGCACACGACACAAGACACGCGCTTAACTACATGAAAAAGATGATGTCACATTCAATGAACAATCATCGATTTATGAAATGCCCGCTTCTGACCGCCCTGGCCCACCAAAGGTTCCTTTGCTGTGCGCTGCCTGCGTTGGGTCCCTCACATGCAGGCCATGCACCCAAAGAGCCCACACGTCAGTGGAAGAACGGTGCGGTGTCCTAGGTCAAAGTCGAGGGCGCCACTCGCGGCACGCCCGGCTGAACACACCTCCGTGCCGCATTCAAACGCCTCCATGAAACCCACCCGTGTGGAAGCCGAGAAAGCCACTCTGGACACACGTCCGTTCATGACCGGGCCGGCATTAAACGCAATGCCGGCCGAGCTCCTCCCGTCCGCCGTCTATTCAATCTCCTATTTAAACGAGGCCAAACGCCGGCCAAGAATCGCACACCTCCGCCGCTCCCCTATCTCCTCCACCATTTTGTCCACTCTTACAATGGCTTATGAAGAGTAGTTATTCCGCATCCAAGCCGCCTGGGTAGCCCGCCAGATACGAGCTATGCAGCTCGCTGATCCACCTCCCTCCCCACGCCCGACGGAGCCAGTTGCCGCCCTAAGCCGGCGCGCGGTTCAACAACTCGCCGCTCCAGGCCAGCTCGACGAGGAGCGGCGCATGGGCGTCGTTGCTACCGTCCATGCCGCCGCCTCGTATTGCGTCTCCCGTTTCTGTGGACGAGACTCCCATGCTGGCGGTCGCGCCATGCAAGCAGCGACAGAAGCTGGGTGCGCGGAGAGTGACAAGTCGGTGGCCAGCGCCTCCGCGTCCGCCGCCATCATCGAGGAGAAGTAGAACACGGGAGGCCGCCGCCGCTTGGGTCCCATGAAGGCCACTACGGAGGCGACACCGGTGTACACAGCAGGTGTCTTGCCGGATCCTTTTGTTGTGAGGGCCTTCGTCGACCCCGCATGGGCTCCACGGAAGAGGTCAATGTTAGGCTGAACTCAAGCCGGTGCCGGCCATGGCGAAGTAGTGGACGGTGATGAACTCGAACTGGTGCCGGCCACCATCATCTTCGGCACCAGCCAATGATATCAGTTGGGCAGTGGGGAAGCGAGCCGTCCTTTGCACTGAAGCATATACCTCCGGGGCTCCCGGTAGTCCGGTGATCATGCTGCCGGACATGAGGAACACAAATCGATCGGCGGGCGACCATTTAGGCCATGTATTATATACCTGTGTTGTCCAGAACTAGCACCACATAGTTCATTTGAATGTAATGAAATCTGTCATGTTTGTGTGAAAATCCGATATTTTATATGATTTCCATCGTTGTTTATATGAAATACTCCGGTGGTTGCGTGAATGAGTATTAGTTTGTCTACGTGTTTGCGTGAATTTCATCCGGTTGGTTGAGTTGCTGTCATAATGTGTGCGACTATGGTTGGATGGCATAATTTGCTGGTCGCCGGTCGGTCTGCGGGCGGCTCGGGCGGTGTTGTGGGACAAAAAAACACAGCTCGTGCGAGCTCGTCTCCAACGTGCGCGCTGGAGGATGCATGACAGCATGAGCACCCGAGCCGTTCCTCGTTCATTGGTGGCAAAGGCACCGGTGGACAAAAGGGTCGCCAATATTTTGGCTACCCCGGGCAAGATCCAAACAGCCCCTCCCAACATATTCAAATCCCTTGTTCGCCGTGGAATTTTTCCATGTGTTGTTTTCATGGACTAGCAAGATGCCCGTGCATTGCACGGAACATCAAGATGCATTTTTTTACAAACTCCTGCATGCATGCAAGGGATAATTAATGTCCTCCTTTGCTAGTACCACGAGGCAAACACCATTAATATTGCATCGATTAGTGATAGTGGCCTTGTATATCTGCAAATTGTAATTTTGATAGTGGCCCCTTGTATATAAAAATGGAGGGAAAAATATGAGAGATAAGGTGAGGAGGAGTGGGGCGTGGTGCTGTGGTGGTGACTGGTGGTCGTACTGGGCGGAGGCATGGGGATGGACGACGCATTATGTCTAGGTTTGTATCTCTCTCTCACACACCCACGTAGGTGGGGGACATGCACGAAGAGAAGAGGTGCATGCACGGCGCACGTACTCCCATCTCTTTCCCAACCACACTCGCGCGGGTACACGGTGGAGCTCATTTCTGTACGAAAAACGCAGCCCACGTGGTAATTTGGCACGTGTACTGGTTGTCCACTTGGTGGAGGGAGGATCGTCTACCACGGGTGAACAAACAAATTGCGACTTGACGCGTTATGTTAAATTAAAAAAATAGGCAAACCATGTGGGGCCTACCTTAGAGGCAAGGCTCTATACACTGGAGTACTTTCGATGTGTCCCATCAACTCGCAGAACAAGGAGAAACTTGCTTAGTACGCCGTCTCCCCCACCCACGGGCGCGGTGGCTCACAGGATGAGGTGAAGCTAGAGTACTATTGTACGCCTTTACGCCCGCTCCCTCACCCACGCGCACGGTGGCTCGCAGCACGAGGAGAAATTTTTACTACTCCCTTCATTTACTACTCGTCCCTACTACGTACTTTGGTTAGTACTCCCTCTATTTACTTATAAAAGGCCACTATAAAAATACATTTTGCATCTATACAAGGCCACAAATAGTAATCGAGACAAAATTTACTACTCCCTCCTTTCAAGTTTATGGCTCAATTTCAAAATCTCTCCAACCAAGGTAGACGGTGAGTGGTCATATTAATTTCGTAGTTTGCACAGTACGCTCGTTTTTCTCAAGAAGTTATGTTTACCGAGGCATTAATTAGAACGAATGCATGAATGACCACTAAATTTCCATGAACTTGTACATGCATTGGTTAGTTTCCTCTTGACAGTGCTTGCGTCGGGTGATCTAACGCACCTCGAAATCCAACATGTAATTGTACTACTACTAGTATAGTACTAGAATTGAGACTTATCAAACGGAAAAACGAATGTTTTTTAGATGAGCCCTATAAACCCTAGTGGGTACGTACTCCGTAAAAACAGTTTTTTCCAAAACTAAGTCGCTCCCTTTCATGAATTTTGTAGTATACTCCTCCGTCGACGCTCCCTTTCATGAATTTTGTACTTCCTGTCGCTGACATGTGGGACATATAGCAACCGGGTCGACGTGTCAAGCACGAAATAACAGTGCAGAACAGCAGGGGGGACGCACTCCACTCGTACCGGCCCAGTGTTAGTAATGAGGAATGAGACATCAAATCACAATGCCACACCTTCCCAGACGGACGAAGAAACCATTATTTCACACTTCGGTTCGACATCATCTCAAACCACGTACTAGTATTGCTTCTGCCTCAAGAGGGACACACGCATCGCCTTGGTACATCATGACACGTGGGACCGCATGACAGGCCATGCTCCCCCGCTGATCGCTGGGTAAAATCACCTCATTTTGACTATACTTCCTCCGGATTGGTTTACTACATGGCATGCACGTCGTTCTAGGTTGAGAATTTAACTGGCTATATATATATATATGTGATGAACAGTACGCTAGCCTTTTAAAAATGCATACTTTTGTACAGTAGTACTCAACTATCGATGGATTGCGCCATGGTGCAAAAATTGAAATTTTAAAAAAAGGTGGTACATATAGAGATCGCACGTCGCCAAATTATGCATATAGTACTATTAAAAAAGCTAGTACGTGCTTAATTGGGGTGCTAAATTCTATTAAAGAAATACTAGTACTAGTATGCACATCCTGAAGAGTTAAAGTAACGAGAAGAAACATAACATAGTTCTGCTGGGGGCTCAGCACAACACACCCCTCAAATTAAACTAAGCACACCTGAAATTAAATTATGCAACTAATCTGGTAGACACTGCATTAGAAGTTTAGAACCGCCATGAGCAACGACACTGCCACCTTACTCGGAGTCCTCGTCTACGTCCTCGACTTCGTCCTTGTCCCTCTTCCTCTTGGCTGATACTTCTTTGCTTGAACCACCAACTTGGCTATTGCTCTTCATCCAACCCTTGTAGATATTGAAACAAAGGTAGCCATCCATTGCAGCGTACTAGATGTGGTCTATATCTAGCACATTCCGCTGCCATGCATGACGATGAAACGTGTAATGAGGTTTCTCCAGTTTGCGGTATGAAGGATGAACCATGCCTCCTGCCAGGGTCAGCATTGAGGGCTGACGAGAGGGCACCAACCAATTCTTCTCGAGGTCGAAGGGGTTGCCTACAACGAGGCCTATCCGACGCAGGACTTCTTTGTCGTTCTTAAAGTCTACAGTAACGAATTTGACTGTTTTGTCCTCAAGGAAGTTCTTAAAATCCTGGCACTCAACGTCAGCATGTCATATCTGGTAGACCAAGCAAACGTTATGTACGCAAACCTGGATCACGGCGGGCTTCTTCCTCTCTTCGTCCTTTAGATCCTTCTCTCGTCCCAGGAATGTGGTGTACTCAACATCTAGCCTAGTGACCCACTCATCATGTGAGTTTTCGAACATGCGTCTGAAGCGAGAAAGGCATCCTTTCACCATCGCGGAAGTACGGGTGTAGATGATGTCAAACTCATCGCCGGTGATGGTTCTAACCTTGTACTCACCGCCGATCGGGGAGATTTGGGATGCCATGGATTTGGGAGGAGGGTTAGGATTAGTGGAACTGCCGTAATGTGAATGGACGAGACGACTAGGAGCGAACCGCTGTATTATCAAAGGACGTGCGGGAAAGAGTAGGAGCGAACTGCCAGCGTGCAAACGGCAGGGTAGTGGCTTTCCATTCTCCCATGATACGGGCTTCCGAGAGCCCTTGGATCTGAGATCGAACGGTTGCATGGTGTGATTCTAAACCTATGGGTGAATATCCTATCCTGGAGGGTTATTCTTAAAAATTTCAGCAACTTAGCATGCGACCGTTTGATCTCAGATCCAAGGGCTGCCAGCAGCCCGTATCATGGTCGTGCCTACCACGACCGTCGCGTCGCTCACGTGGTCGCGCCCTTGGAGATTTAACACGGTGCGTTAGGCTATCTGATGTTGGCATGTCATACATAGTCATCACTTAGTCACTCATACTACAACAAGGTTGGCTATAAGGTTGGCTATAAGTGTATTTTTTTACTCCTCTCTATCTCTTTCTTCGTACTACCTCCGTCCCATAATATAAGAACGTTTTTGACACTAGCTAGTGTAGTGTCAAAAACGTTCTTATATAATGGGACATAGGGAGTACTAGTATTTATTGCATTTGCCAAGGAGTGACCTCTTCCAATGAAATGGTGTTGCTATGTTTGCTTCATTTAATTAGCTATAGACTCAAAATTGTCTTTTCACCTAGGTTCACGCGCTTAGCACCGTTTCTTCCTTGGGTCACCAAACTAGTCTCTCTCTTCTTGATTAACTTGCCACATCAGACTTTATGCCTATGTGGCAAGCTTAAGCACCTGTAGGAGCAAGTAAGTACAATAGTGCGCTTTACATGGCATTTTTGCATATGTTGAGGAAAGAGAGGCAAGGAAAAAGTGGAGAAGTGGGCTCTCATGCAAGAGCCAGCCTCTACTACTACATGGTGGAGCATTGGGAGAGGCACTTGTATGGAGGTGGTCAGGAATCGGGAGACTCACGCCGGTCGTAGCACCACAATTAAAATGATAATGGCAAGTCAAATCACGGGGCCCCACCTGTCCAGCAGTAACTCGCTGTCAAATCACACAGCCCTACGTTTGTAGCAGCCTACTCCCTCGTCTTCTCGCATCTTTGTCGAACCGACTAGGCGGAACTTCCCCACCCTCGACTTTTAAATACAACTACTCCCTCCGTCGGATGCGTTTGGTTGAAGGTATCGTATGAATGGATTGGGACCGTTGAATTTTTTTGGGATTGAACCATTCAATTCATGTGTTTGGCTGAATATAAGAGATGAGCTAATTATTTAAGACGGGACCACCAGTCATTCTCACATAGTCATGCATGCAAAGGGTAGCCATTTGATTCGACCGATTTGGTTGGGTGGAATGGTTCAGCATCTTCAAGGCATATTCTCTTTTTTTGACTCGAACCATTCATGTGCTTTATAACCAAACATGTCTATTTTCTGAATGATCCCAACCCATTCATGACCACCCTTGCAACCAAACGCACGTCATCTTACGAAAACCAAATAATCCCACAATACTAAGGCGTGGTGCATTAACTTCTACCTCATTTCTTGTTTCTTCACATATCAACCAATAAGAATCCAATGATATACTTTTTGTGACATAGTAACCCATATTTAGTTAGTCAAATGGATGACCTAGAACTATGTGCAGGCCCTATAAACCGAGACGCCTACAAATAAAAAACTGAGACGGAGAGGGTAGTTCAGCACGTATCTTTTTAGATCAATATAGTCGGGATTCACCAAGGAGCAAAACCAAGTGGTAGGCTGCTCCTGTCGTGTTGGTGTAGCAACTCAAGCAGGGTCAGTCCGCACACAAAATGGCGACACACTTAACAGGACCCGTTTGGCAGACATGTGGCTCATCCACCGTCTTGTTCCACGTGCGATGCACCAAATTACAGTTCGGAGCAGCGGTTGGAATTGGAGGCACCCCGGTCGTAGCGCCGCAGTAGTAGAAAATGAGCGATGAGGGATCAAATCACAAAGCCCCACCTTTCCGACATTAAGCTGGACGGATGAAGCAACCATCATTTCACTCTAGCGTGCAAGAGCATAAAGAAAAGAGAAAACAATGATGCGTGCGGCAGCTACCTAGGGCACCCTAGGGTAGGGGTCTCCACTACAGATCCTTTTTTTTGAAAGCGCCTCCACTACAAGTCGGCTTCTCCCTCGTCCTCTTGAATAAAACCGATGATGAGTGCGGCGGTAGGGTTTGTAGGAGTACTACGGTGTGCGGGGCCACATCGTAGTAAACGGGTTCGAGTCATCAAGTCGACACCTTAAATATGTGTGGGCCACTTGGTTTTACGGGAACGAGGCAGCATTTTGGGTTCGGGGACCAGTGGAGACATAACACGTACAAAAAATTGTGGACGTAGGTTCGACCGAAAGGCAATGATGCATGGGCCCTGCATTTTGATATACCCGGGGCCGCGTGAAATTTGCTACTCTACTCAAAACTAGTAAGGGACACATGTATTGAACACATGAGATTTCGAAACCAAATTATGAATAAATACACACTATAGCATGTAAAGCTTTGAGTCACATATGCATGATGTAGATGTTCGTTTAATTCTTATAGTTCATCTCATTCAAAATCAATTAGTTTTATAAAAATGTTAAGATTCATGGGGTTGTGCATTATAAATCATAAAGTAAAAAACAAATAATGGCAATTCATTTAGAAAAGAAAAATCAATTATGATACAGAAGATTCTAGAACAAAGGAGAAGTGCTTGTGTTTTGAGGTTTGTGCATTATGCTTAAGTTCAACCATGTAGTCTTCTAAATTGTACATGTGGAAGATCTGGTGGAATGTTGATGATATCCAACGGCCAGTAGTGCTCGGATTTGCCCATCTCTGCACTGTCGGGTTAGCTTCATCCATCGACCATCTTTCAAAGTTATTGGCACACTATATAGTTCTTTTGCCATAGTGGCATGTTTTGGAAAAAAGCTATTAGTGGGTTGTACTATCTATTTAGGAATAGAAGATGCATATGTGGAAGTTGTAGGGAAAGAGATGACATGGAGCATCTCAATTCCTATGAGTCTGGATTGTAAAAGAGATGTCATTTGGTTCACATCATAGGAACTTTTCTATTGAATCTAGAGATGACATGTATCTCAATTCCTATGAGGAGGGATTAGTAAAGAGATGTAATTTGGTTCATATCATAGGAACTTTTCTATGGAATATACGCTAATGTGTATTTTCTTTTGAAATTAAGGGAGTATAGGAATCCATTCATATGAACCAAGTGGCTCTAAAGCTATAGAAATGATATCATGTTTATTTGCTTTGAAATGTAGAGTATATGAATGTATTGCTATGAACCAATTGGCTCTAAAGGAAAAAATCCTATAAAAATCATATCATATAGAGTTCTTATGATATTCCTCGACACTAAAGGATGGTTTAAATTGCTGCGGATGATACGATGGTCTTTCTTTGTAGACTCCTCACCCGTCTTTATAGTTACCTATCGAAGATGAATGAAATGATATATACAGGGTATTCTACATGTGCAATTTGGTCTTTATAGTTACCTCGGTAAAAGTTTGCGAGGTTCTAATTTTCAATACAGCTATATGCACTGCATTTCGGAACGGAGGGAGCATACGGCAGTTTCTAACACTCACGAGGAAGATTTGTGTGTAGGAGGAGTGGCCGTTCTGTTAAATGACATGGAAAATCTGACATTGTTGGATGCCGATCTAACGGTTCTTACGGTGTTCCTCAGGAAAAGGCTTGTGGCGAACGTTCGTCGGATAATGATTTACGGACACATGCATTGCATTGATACGTGCCCCCCTCTCTCTCACGCACACGCACCCTCACGAGTCACGACTCTCTCGAGTCCTCTCGCAGACTCGCACGTCGCACCCATCCTCTATCTGCAGGTAGTCGTCACGCACATATGTGCTCTTCACACCCTACCGCCAGAACTTCTAAAAAACAAAAGACAGCACGCACATTTTATTATAGCTCACACGTCACACACTTATACTATTACTCTTGCGGCGAACGTTCTTTGGGCATAGTATATGTTGTACTCTCACGAAGAGAAGCGGTGCACGCGCACAAGTTCTCTCACACCCACTCGCGGGTACACGTAGGAGCGCATTTTTTTGAAGCAGGTACAAAAAAATCACTCCACTATATATAAAAGTAGGAGCCTTAGCCCTTGCTTTACTAGGGTTCCTCTCGTTCACTCTCTCATGCTCTCCAGATCTAAGCAAGACATAGGTGGCCACACTCTCTCTCTCTCAGCTCACGGCTGGTCACAAATCCGGCCGGACAACCTCGACCGGGGCAGGGGGTGTAGGTGCATCGTTCACGCTGTCGTCGGCGGCGAGGGAAGAGACCAAAGGCTGCCCGCGTGTCCCGATCGGCGGCCATGCCGTTCTCTCCGAGAGAGCGCCGGCTCGGGAGGGCCTCCGACCCCTTCTTCCTCCCTACGTTATTGTGGCCAAGATGCGGCCTCCCGACACCGTCTTTGCCACATGCCGACGACCCTCAGGTATATATTCCTTCGAAACCTGCCTTGCTCTACTGCCCCAGCTCTTCCCCCTTCGTGTGGATCCTTTTCTACTTCCGTCCGCTGTTACAAAGCCACCTAGACTTCTACTGTTATTAGAAGTAAAGCTAGTTCATACAGTGAAGTCAAAGCGTTGGTTCAAACAGGGAAGAAAGTGGGAAAGTTGTAGCATGAATCTAGGACTTGGTTCTAAGAGGAAACGGGGGAAAGTAGTAATATGTGTCACTGTTTAAATAACTGTATTTCGTATTTGCGCAAACAGGGATGTCTGTCTCCATATCGTTTCGGGATGTCGGTCTCCGTATAGTTTCTACCGCGCAATCAAAAGCACACACCTCAGTTTTAGTACCACTGCGCAAAATGAGATGGCTATCCCTCGTTGCCGTTGTATAACCTCCCGTCTTCAAGGTATCCCTACATTGGTAGTAACTAAGGTAGAATGACGAACGCAATCTAAAAGAAGCTGATTCGTACGTTTTACTTCCTGATTGTAGTGCAGGGACGAGCGAAAACAACTGCATCCTAGTCCGGAATGCACTTTCACTACTAGGGAAAAGCCTATACACAGAAAGTTACTAGTAGCAAGGGTCAAAAACTCTCTCTATTGCAACTTACCAGTAGCGCAGGTTTTTAAACCTTGCTACTACTAAGTTGATAGCAGTAGCGCAGGTTTTTAACCCTCACTACTACTAAGAGATCTCTAAAGTGCCCCCCGGGACATGCCATAGTAGTAGCGCGGGTTTTTAAAACCTCGCTACTTCTAAGTTTGATAGCAGGAGCGTTGGTTTTTAGCCCTCGCTACTACTAAGTGGTGCCATAGTAGTAGCGAGGGGGTAAAAAACCGCGCTACTACTAAAGGTCCCATTTTCAAACTCTAC
>NC_057801.1:325142651-325144508 GCF_018294505.1 Triticum aestivum | reverse complement strand
GGATCGCCTTTTCAGTTTTAAAAAAAAGAAAATGATGAAAATGTCAAAAAAATAAAAGAAAATAAGTTTCCCATGTGATATGTGGTCTAGTTGTTGGGAGAATTTGCAAATATGAATTTCCACTTTATTTGCAAAATCTCTCGAGAATTTGTAAAAATGGGCATAACTTTTGCATACTAACTCGGATGAAAAAGTTTTTTATATGAAAAATCATCTACTCGAAAAGTTACATTGATACGTGCCCCCCTATCTCTCACGCACACACACCCTCATGAGTCACAACTCTGCCGAGTCCTCTCGCAGACTCGCACGTCGCACCCATCCCCTATCTGCAGGTAGACGTCACGCACATATGTGCTCTTCACACCCTACCCTCAGAACTTCGAAAAAACAAAAGACGGCATGCACATTTTATTTTAGCTCACACGTCACACACTTATACTATTACTCTTGCAGCAAACGTTCTTTGGGCATAGTATATGTTGTACTCTCACGAAGAGAAGCGGTGCACGCACGCACTAGTTCTCTCACACCCACTCGCGGGTACACGTAGGAGCGCATTTTTTTGAAGCCGGTACAACAAAACAATCCACTATATATAAAAGCAGGAGCCTTAGCCCTTGATTTACTAGGGTTCCTCTCGTTCACTCTCTCATGCTCTCCAGATCTAAGCAAGACATAGGTGGCCATACTCTCTCTCTCAGCTCACGGCTGGTCACAAATCCGGCCGGACAACCTCGACCGGGGCAGGGGGTGTAGGTGCATCGTTCACGCTGTCGTCGGCGGCGAGGGAGGAGACCAAAGGCTGCCCGCGCGTACCGATCGGCGGCCGTGCCGTTCTATCTGAGAGAGTGCCGGCTCGGGAGGGCCTCCGACCCCTTCTTCCTCCCTGCGGTATTGTGGCCAAGATGCGGCCTCCCGACGCCGTCTTTGCCACATGCCGACGACCCTCAGGTATATATTCCTTCGAAACCTGACTTACTCTACTGCCCCAGGTCTTCCCCCTTTGCGTGGATCCTTTTCTACTTCCGTCCGTTGTTACAAAGCCACCTAGACTTCTACTATTATTAGAAGTAAAGCTAGTTCATATAGTGAACTCAAAGCGTTGGTTCAAACAGGGAAGAAGGTGGGAAAGTTGTAGCATGAATCTAGGACTTGGTTCTAAGAGGAAACAGGGGAAAGTAGTAATATGTGTCACTGTTTAAATAACCATATTTCGTATTTGCGCAAACAGGGATGTCTGTCTCCATATCATTTCGGGATGTCTGTCTCCGTATAGTTTCTATCCGCGCAATCAAAAGCACACACCTCAGTTTTAGTACAACAGCGCAAAATGAGATGGCTATCCCTCGTTGCCGTTGTATAACCTCCCATCTTCAAGGTATCCCTACATTGGTAGTAACTAAGGTAGAATGATGAACGCAATCTAAAAGAAGCTGATTCATACGTTTTACTTCCTGATTGTAGTGCAGGGACGAGCGAAAACAACTGCATCCTAGTCCAGAATGCACTTTCACTACTAGGGAAAAGCCTATACACAGAAAATTTACTAGTGGCAAGGGTTAAAAACCCTCGCTACTGCTACTTACCAGTAGCGCAGGTTTTTAAACCTCGCTACTACTAAGTTGATAGCAGTAGTGCGGGTTTTTAACCCTCGCTACTACTAAGCGGTCTCTACCGTGCCCCCCGGGACATGCCATAGTAGTAGCGCGGGTTTTTAAAACATCGCTACTACTAAGTTTGATTGCAGTAGCGTTGGTTTTTAGCCCTTGCTACTACTAAGTGGTGCCATAGTAGTAGCGAGGGGTAAAAAACCGCGCTACTACTAAAGGTCCCATTTTCAAACTCTACCCCCCC
>NC_057801.1:325123490-325142455 GCF_018294505.1 Triticum aestivum | reverse complement strand
TTTAAAAAAAATAAAAGAAAATGATGAAAATGTCAAAAAAATAAAAGAAAATAAGTTTCCCATGTGATATGTGGTCTAGTTGTTGGGAAAATTTGCAAATATGAATTTTGACTTTATTTGCAAAATCTCTCGAGAATTTGTAAAAATGGGCATAACTTTTGCATACTAACTCGGATGAAAAAGTGTTTTATATGAAAAATCATCTACACGAAAAGTTACATTGATACGTGCCCCCTGTCTCTCACGCACACGCACCCTCACGAGTCACGACTCTCCTGAGTCCTCTCGCACAATTGCACGTCGCACCCATCCCCTATCTGCAGATAGACGTCACGCACATATGTGTTCTTCACACCCTACCCTCAGAACTTCTAAAAAATAAAAGACGACACACACATTTTATTTTATCTCACACGTCACACACTTATACTATTACTCTTGCGGCGAACGTTCTTTGGGCATAGTATATGTTGTACTCTCACGAAGAGAAGCGGTGCACGCACGCACTAGTTTTCTCACACCCACTCGCGGGTACACGTAGGAGCGCATTTTTTTGAAGCCGGTTGAACAAAATCACTCCACTATATATAAAAGCAGGAGCCTTAGCCCTTGCTTTACTAGGGTTCCTCTCGTTCACTCTCTCATGCTCTCCAGATCTAAGCAAGACATAGGTGGCCACACACTCTCTCTCAGCTCACGGCTGGTCACAAATCCGGCCGGACAACCTCGACCGGGGCAGGGGGTGTAGGTGCATCGTTCATGCTGTCGTGGGCGGCGAGGGAAGATACCAAAGGCTGCCCGCGTGTCCAAATCGGCGGCCGTGCCGTTCTCTCCGAGAGAGCGCCGGCTCGGGAGGGCCTCCAACCCCTTCTTCCTCCCTGCGGTATTGTGGCCAAGATGCGGCCTCCCGACGCCGTCTTTGCCACATGCCGACGACCCTCAGGTATATATTCCTTCGAAACCTGCCTTGCTCTACTGCCCCATCTCTTCCCCCTTCATGTGGATCCTTTTCTACTTCCGTCCGCTGTTACAAAGCCACCTAGACTTCTACTATTATTAGAAGTAAAGCTAGTTCATACAGTGAATTCAAAGCATTGGTTCAAACAGGGAAGAAAGTGGGAAAGTTGTAGCATGAATCTAGGACTTGGTTCTAAGAGGAAACGGGGGAAAGTAGTAATATGTGTCACTGTTTAAATAACCGTGTTTCGTATTTGCGCAAACAGGGATGTCTGTCTCCATATCATTTCGGGATGTCTGTCTCCGTATAGTTTCTATCCGCGCAATCAAAAGCACACACCTCAGTTTTAGTACAACTGCGCAAAATGAGATGGCTATCCCTCATTGCCGTCGTATAACCTCCCGTCTTCAAGGTATCCCTACATTGGTAGTAATTAAGGTAGAATGATGAAGGCAATCTAAAAGAAGCTGATTCGTACATTTTACTTCCTGATTGTAGTGCAGGGACGAGCGAAAACAACTGCATCCTAGTCTAGAATGCACTTTCACTACTAGGGAAAAGCCTATACACAGAAAGTTACTAGTAGCGAGGGTTAAAAACCCTCACTACTGCTACTTACCAGTAGCGCAGGTTTTTAAACCTCGCTACTCCTAAGTTGATAGCAGTAGCGCGGGTTTTTAATCCTCGCTACTACTAAGCGGTCTCTACCGTGCCCCCCGGGACATGCCATAGTAGTAGCGCGGGTTTTAAAACCTCGCTACTACTAAGTTTGATAGCAGTTGCGTCTGTTTTTAGCCCTCGCTACTACTAAGTGGTGCCATAGTAGTAGCGAGGGGGTAAAAAACCGTGCTACTTCTAAAGGTCCCATTTTCAAACTCTACCCCCCATGTGGATCGCCTTTTCAGTTTTAAAAAAAATAAAAGAAAATGATGAAAATGTCAAAACAATAAAAGAAAATAAGTTTCCCATGTGATATGTGGTCTAGTTGTTGGAAAAATTTGCAAATATGAATTTTGACTTTATGTGCAAAATGTCTCGAGAATTTGTAAAAATGGGCATAACTTTTGCATACTAACTCAGATGAAAAAGTTTTTTATATGAAAAATCATCTACTCGAAAAGTTCCATTGATACGTGACCCCTCTCTTTCACGCACACGCACCCTCAGGAGTCACAACTCTCCCGAGTCCTCTCGCAGACTCGCACGTCGCACCCATCCCCTATCTGCAGGTAGACGTCACACACATATGTGCTCTTCACACCCTACCCTCAGAACTTCTAAAAAACAAAAGACGGCACACACATTTTATTTTAGCTCACACGTCACACACTTATACTATTACTCTTGCGGCGAATGTTCTTTTGGCAGAATATATGGTGTACTCTCACGAAGAGAAGCGGTGCACGCACGCACTAGTTCTCTCACACCCACTCGCGGGTACATGCAGGAGAGCATTTTTTTGACGCCGGTACAACAAAATCACTGCGCTATATATAAAAGTAGGAGCCTTAGCCCTTGCTTTACTAGGGTTCCTCTCGTTCACTCTCTTATGCTCTCCAGATCTAAGCAAGACATAGGTGGCCACACACTCTCTCTCAGCTCACGGCTGGTCACAAATCCGGCCGGACAACCTCTACCTGGGCAGGGGGTGTAGGTGCATCGTTCACGCTGTCGTTGGTGGCGAGGGAGGAGACCAAAGGCTTCCCGCGCGTCCCGATCGGCGGCTGTGTCGTTCTCTCCGAGAGAGCGCCGGCTCGGAAGGGCCTCCGACCCCTTCTTCCTCCCTGCGGTATTGTGGCCAAGATGCGGCCTATCGACGACGTCTTAGCCACATGCCGACGACCCTCAGGTATATATTCCTTCGAAACCTGCCTTGCTCTACTGCCTCACCTCTTCCCCCTTCATGTGGATCCTTTTCTACTTCCGTCCGCTGTTACAAAGCCACCTAGACTTCTACTATTATTAGAAGTAAAGCTAGTTCATACAGTGAACTCAAAGCGTTGGTTCAAATAGGGAAGAAAGTGGGAAAGTTGTAGCATGAATCTAGGACTTGGTTCTAAGAGGAAACGGGGGAAAGTAGTAATATGTGTCACTGTTTAGATAACCGTATTTCGTATTTGCGCAAATAGGCATGTCTGTCTCCATATCGTTTTGGGATGTCTATCTCCGTATAGTTTCTATCAGCGCAATCAAAAGGACACACCTCAGTTTTAGTACAACTGCGCAAAATGAGATGGCTATCCCTCGTTGCCGTCGTATAACCTCCCTTCTTCAAGGTATCCCTACATTGGTAGTAACTAAGGTAGAATGACCAACGCAATCTAAAAGAAGCTGATTCGTACGTTTTACTTCCTGATTGTAGTGCAGCGACGAGCGAAAACAACTGCATCCTAGTCCGGAATGCACTTTCACTACTAGGGAAAAGCCTATACACAGAAAGTTACTAGTAGCGAGGGTTAAAAACCCTCGCTACTGCTACTTGCCAGTAGCGCAGGTTTTTAAACCTCGCTACTACTAAGTTGATAGCAGTAGCGCGGGATTTTAACCCTTGCTACTACTAAGCGGTTTCTACAGTGCCCCCCGGGACATGCCATAGTAGTAGCACGGGTTTTTAAAACGTCGCTACTACTAAGTTTGATAGCAGTAGCGTTACTAAGTGGTGCCATAGTAGTAGCGAGGGGGTAAAAAACCGCGCTACTACTAAAGGTCCCATTTTCAAACTCTACCCCCCCCCTGTGGATCGCCTTTTCAGTTTAAAAATAAATAAAAGAAAATGATGAAAATGTCAAAAAAATAAAAGAAAATAAGTTTCCCATGTGATATGTGGTCTAGTTGTTGGGAAAATTTGCAAATATGAATTTCGACTTTATTTGCAAAATCTCTCGAGAATTTGTAAAAATGGGCATAACTTTTGCATACTAACTCGGATGAAAAAGTTACATTGATACGTGCCCCCCTCTCTCTCTCACACACGCACCCTCACGAGTCACGACTCTCCCGAGTCCTCTCGCAGACTCACACGTCGCACCCATCCTCTATCTACAGGTAGACGTCACGCACATATGTGCTCTTCACACCCTACCCTCAGAACTTCTAAAAAACAAAAGACGGCATGCACATTTTATTTTAGCTCACACGTCACACACTTATACTATTACTCGTGCGGCGAACGTTCTTTGGGCATAGTATATGTTGTACTCCCACGAAGAGAAGCGGTGCACACACGCACTAGTTCTCTCACACCCACTCGCGGGGTACACGTAGGAGCGCATTTTTTTGAAGCCGGTACAACAAAATCACTCCACTATATATAAAAGCATGAGCCTTAGCCCTTGCTCTACTAGGGTTCCTCTTGTTCACTCTCTCATGCTCTCCAGATCTAAGCAAGACATAGGTGGCCACACTCTCTCTCTCAGCTCACGGCTGGTCACAAATCCGGCCGGACAACCTCGACCGGGGCAGGGGGTGTAGGTGCATCCTTCACGCTGTCGTCGGCGGCGAGGGAGGAGACCAAAGGCTGCTTGCGCGTCCCGATCGGCGGCCGTGCCGTTCTCAAAGAGCGCCGGATCGGGAGGGCCTCCGACCCCTTCTTCCTCCCTACGGTATTGTGGCCAAGATGCGGCCTCCCGACGCCGTCTTTGCCACATGCCGATGACCCTCAGGTATATATTCCTTTGAAACCTGCGTTGCTCTACTTCCCCAGCTCTTCCCCCTTCGTGTGGATCCTTTTCTACTTCCCTCTGCTATTACAAAGCCACCTAGACTTCTACTATTATTAGAAGTAAAGCTAGTTCATACAGTGAACTCAAAGCGTTGGTTCAAACAGGGAAGAAAGTGGGAAAGTTGTAGCATGAATCTAGGACTTGGTTCTAAGAGGAAACGGGGGAAAGTAGTAATACGTGTCACTGTTTAAATAACCATATTTCGTATTTGCGCAAAAAGGGATGTCTGTCTCCATATCGTTTCGGGATGTCTGTCTCCGTATAGTTTCTATCCGCGCAATCAAAAGGACACACCTCAGTTTTAGTACAACTGCGCAAAATGAGATGGCTATCCCTCGTTGCCGTCGTATAACCTCCCTTCTTCAAGGTATCCCTACATTGGTAGTAACTAAGGTAGAATGACCAACGCAATCTAAAAGAAGTTGATTCGTACGTTTTACTTCCTGATTATAGTGCAGGGACGAGCGAAAACAACTGCATACTAGTCCGGAATGCACTTTCACTACTAGCGAAAAGCCTATACACAGAAAGTTACTAGTAGCGAGGGTTAAAAATCCTCGCTACTACTACTTGCCAGTAGCGCAGGTTTTTAAACCTCGCTACTACTAAGTTGATAGCAGTAGCGCGGGATTTTAACCCTTGCTACTACTAAGCGGTCTCTACAGTGCCCCTCGGGACATGCCATAGTAGTAGCACGGGTTTTTAAAACCTCGCTACTACTAAGTTTGATAGCAGTAGCGTTACTAAGTGGTGCCATAGTAGTAGAGAGGGGGTAAAAAACCGCGCTACTACTAAAGGTCCCATTTTCAAACTCTACCCCCCCCTTGTGGATCGCCTTTTCAGTTTAAAAATAAATAAAAGAAAATGATGAAAATGTCAAAAAAATAAAAGAAAATAAGTTTCCCATGTGATATGTGGTCTAGTTGTTGGGAAAATTTGCAAATATGAATTTCGACTTTATTTGCAAAATCTCTTGAGAATTTGTAAAAATGGGCATAACTTTTGCATACTAACTCGGATGAAAAAGTTTTTTATATGAAAAATCATCTACTCGAAAAGTTACATTGATACGTGCCCCCCTCTCTCTCACACACACGCACCCTCACGAGTCACGACTCTCCCGAGTCCTCTCGCAGACTCACACGTCGCACCCATCCTCTATCTACAGGTAGACGTCACGCACATATGTGCTCTTCACACCCTACCCTCAGAACTTCTAAAAAACAAAAGACGGCATGCACATTTTATTTTAGCTCACACGTCACACACTTATACTATTACTCTTGCGGCGAACGTTCTTTGGGCATAGTATATGTTGTACTCCCACGAAGAGAAGCGGTGCACACACGCACTAGTTCTCTCACACCCACTCGCGGGGTACACATAGGAGCGCATTTTTTTGAAGCCGGTACAACAAAATCACTCCACTATATATAAAAGCATGAGCCTTAGCCCTTGCTTTACTAGGGTTCCTCTTGTTCACTCTCTCATGCTCTCCAGATCTAAGCAAGACATAGGTGGCCACACTCTCTCTCTCAGCTCACGGCTGGTCACAAATCCGGCCGGACAACCTCGACCGGGGCAGGGGGTGTAGGTGCATCGTTCATGCTGTCGTCGGCGGCGAGGGAGGAGACCAAAGGCTGCTCGCGCGTCACGATCGGCGGCCGTGCCGTTCTCAAAGAGCGCCGGATCGGGAGGTTCTCTGACCCCTTCTTCCTCCCTACGGTATTGTGGCCAAGATGCGGCCTCCCGACGCCATCTTTGCCACATGCCAATGACCCTCAGGTATATATTCCTTTGAAACCTGCCTTGCTCTACTGCCCCAGCTCTTCCCCCTTCGTGTGGATCCTTTTATACTTCCGTGTGCTATTACAAAGCCACCTAGACTTCTACTATTATTAGAAGTAAAGCTAGTTCATACAGTGAACTGAAAGCGTCGGTTCAAACAGGGAAGAAAGTGGGAAAGTTGTAGCATGAATCTAGGACTTGGTTCTAAGAGGAAACGGGGGAAAGTAGTAATACGTGTCACTGTTTAATTAACCGTATTTCGTATTTGCGCAAACAGGGATGTTTGTCTCCATATCGTTTCGGGATGTCTGTCTCCATATAGTTTCTATCCGCGCAATCAAAAGCACACACCTCAGTTTTAGTACAACTTCGCAAAATTAGATGGCTATCCCTCGTTGTCGCCTTATAACCTCCCGTCTTCAAGGTATCCCTACATTGGTAGTAACTAAGGTAGAATGACCAACGCAATCTAAAAGAAGCTGATTCGTACGTTTTACTTCCTGATTGTAGTGCAGGGACGAGCGAAAACAACTACATCCTAGTCCGGAATGCACTTTCACTACTAGGTAAAAGCCTATACACAGAAAGTTACTAGTAGCGAGGGTTAAAAACCCTCACTACTGCTACTTACCAGTAGCGCAGGTTTTTAAACCTCGCTACTACTAAGTTGATAGCAGTAGCGCGGGTTTTTAACCCTCGCTACTACTAAGCGGTATCTACCGTGCCTGTCGGTGTCAAAACTGGCGGATCTTGGGTAGGGGGTCCCAAACTGTGCGTCTAGGCGGATGGTAACAGGAGACAAGATACACGATGTTTTACCCAGGTTCGGGCTCTCTTGATGGAGGTAAAACCCTACGTCCTGCTTGATTAATATTGATGATGTGTGTTACAAGAGTAGATCTACCACGAGATCAAGGAGGCTAAACCCTAGAAGCTAGCCTATGGTATGATTGTTGTTCGTCCTACGGACTAAAGCCATCTGGTTTATATAGACACCGGAGAGGGCTAGGGTTACACAAAGTCGGTTACAATGGTAGGAGATCTACATATCCGTATCGCCAAGCTTGCCCTCCACGCCAAGGAAAGTCCCGTCCGGACACGGGACGAAGTCTTCAATCTTGTATCTTCATAGTCTTGGAGTCCGGCCGATGATGATAGTTCGGCTATCCAGACACCCCCTAGTCCAGGACTCCCTCAGTAGCCCCCGAACCAGGCTTTAATGACGACGAGTCCGGCGCGTAAATTGTCTTCGGCGTTTGCAAGGAAGGTTCTCCTTCATGTTCCATGTGTTTGCCGGATAGTGTCCGGTTGCTTCATAAATGCTGCGCTCCTTGGCTTCCACGTCCAATAATGGCCTTCCTCCACGTGTTGTATGAATGCGAAAAGCCAGGGTATTCTTATGTTTTACCCCCTAGCTGCGCACATAAGCCGCCTATAAGAGAGGCGAGGATCCAGATCCAAATCACACCATCCTCCTTCCGCAAGTACTCATCAAGGCGCATCTGACAAAAAATCCATTCCAACATGGATAGTCGACGCGGCTCCTCTTCTCGCGCCCCCAGTCCTCAGCCAGGAGAGTGGAGGAGATGCTCAGTCCCGCATAGCGAGTTAGTGACGCTCCAAGCAGAGGGATATCTCCCCCTAGCCTTTATGGTTCCGGTTCGAGCCAGACTGGCCACCTACAAGGGTGGGAAACAGGCCAAGAGCGTCCCCAATCCCTCCAAAGGAGAGCGGGTATGCTTCGTCCCCTACTTAATAAGGGGACTTGGATTTCCTATACATCTATTTCTCCGGGGGCTCCTGGAGTTTTATGGACTCCAACTTCACCACCTCACGCCCGCCTCCATTTTGCACATCGCGGGCTTTGTAGCTCTTTGCGAGCCATTCTTGGGCATCGAGCCCCATTTTGCGCTGTGGAAGAGGTTGTTTTGCCTCGTACCCCGTTCTTACGAGGGGTCGATATATCAAGTGGGCGGAGCCGAAATATGGCGCATCACCGGGACCGGATATCTATCCGGAACCCCAAAGAAGGCGTCCGAAGACTGGTCCTCGGAATGGTTTTACATAGAAGACGCTCCACTGCCGGACCCAGTTCGGATCGGCCTCCCGGAGTTCAGCACTGCTCCACTGAAGAAACGCCTGAGTTGGCGCCCGCGGAGCCCTCAACGGGAAGATGATAGGAGCGTCCACTACCTGTGGACCGGATAAGGTTGCTGGCCCATTCGGGATTGACCATGATTGGAGTCATGGCCACGTGCATTATGCGAGGGGTACAACTGCTCTAGTACAGGGGCCACCCCATGTGGGATTTCAACGGGGAGAACGACGCCACCCGTCATGGCCGCAAGGGGCCGGGATCGGCCGCGGATCTGGTGAAGATCATGTCCGGCTTGTACAAGGGGGAGAAGGAGGACTTCCTCCAGACGAGCCCATTGAATGGGTTCTCCATGAATAACGCTCGGAGCTGGGTAAGCGAACGTTTATTCATCCGACCCGTGCTTTCAAAGTTAAATGCCTTACTTTATGATTTTGACGCAAGAACTGCGTCGGGATGTGGAGGGCATACACAGTCCGGCTCCACAACCCGAGGATCCGGGAAGATCCCTTGATCCGGCCTCCGAAGAGGATCCGGACATAAATGTGGACCTAATTGACGGGGTGTTCCACCAACTCAGCATGGACAATGCTCTAGTTGCCATTACGGCTGACTACCCCGGCTTATCTCCGGCTTCTCAGGTAAATATGACCGGAGTTCTGACACCATTACTTCGTCCTTGCGTATTTCTGATCACCGTATACCAACGATGTCTTGCAGGAGGTGCCTTTACGGCAGGAAGTCGAGCCCCCGGCGACTGACCAAACGAGGCCAGTGCGGCCTAGCAGGCGGAAGAGGAGTGCGGCGCGAATCGAAACATCGCCGCGAAGGTATGGTGCACCATTGTCTTTTAAGGGAAAGACTCCTGAGGCGTTAAATGCCTTTAATGCGGGAGACGCGCACCTCCGTGCTGCTCAAGATGGTTTAACCAGAGCCACAGAGTAGTATGTAAAGGACATACGGGTAAGGAATTTTAATAGTTATATATGCTAGTAGCCCCCGAGACTTAAAATAGTGAAACTAACTGATTTAAGGATCATTTGTTATGCAGGATCTTACTGAGAAGAATACCCACCTGTCTCAGGAGCTTCAAGAATGCAAGGCCCAACTTGAGACCGCCCTAGCCGCTGCCGGGGGAGCCACGGAGACCCCCTCTGGTAATTCATATTTCAAAAATGTTTTATGGCGTGCGGCGTACGTATAAATCTGGCAATAATATTGCAGATGTTGCTGGACTTGATCCAGACAAGCAACAACTACTACGCCAGTTGAAGGCCGGCGAGAGGGTGCTTATGAAGGTGCAGCAGGAGAGGAACAAACTCCAAGATGCCCACACCCAGCTTGGAGAAGAGCTAAAAGATGTTCAGGCCCAGCTGTCTGGCTCCGTGAAGGAGAATCAGCGGCTTCGTCGCGGCATCTATAGTAAGTGATTGAGCAAACTCTTTTGAAAAGAAGAGTTCGGCGAGGAAGTCGATTGACAGAAATATGTCTGTAGGTGTGCTCACAGGTCGCCCTACAGAGGAAATGCCCAGTTCAACGGGTGACCAACTTCCCGTGCTGGTGCAACTGCTTGAACGTGTTCGGCAGGCGATGAGCGGCGTCGTTCAGTCCTTATGGCCTTCCGTCTCCCTACCTGAGGGCCTTGGAAGGCTTGCTGAGAAGCTTCAGGCAGTACGGCGACATCTCCATCTGTGGAAGATATCGGCCTGCCGTTAAGGCGCCAGGGAGGCCTTGGCCATGGTGAAGACGCGGTACCCGAAGGCTGACCCAAACCACATGGCCGAGGTCGGACCTGTGGGGCCTGATGGGAAGGAGATCCCTGTGAGCTTGATGTACGGCCAAGTAGAGCTGGCCGCGAAATATTCCCAACAGGACTGTAAATTAGACAACCTATTAGATGGGATTGAAGAGGAGTACAATCAGTCAGTTTGACGATGTAATTTTAAAATGACATATAAAATGCCTTCTAGCCAGATTGTAGATTGTTTGTCTTTGCGGACCTTTTCGCTTCGACCTCGGGACCCAACAGTCAAGAGTGTGTCCGAATACCCTTAGGGTTATAAAAGAACCGGGGCGTGCATGGATACAAGGCGTAGGGGTCATAATTGCTTTATCAGACAAGTGCCCAACTAGCTATGTTATATTACATGGTTAGTAAGAAACATCTTCCAGGGAGAATAGTTCCGTTAAGGGTTCCTTTCCCTGGGAGGCATGCCCTAAAGTGCATGTCCGGACTGCGAAAATAGAAGAAAAAGCATCTGGGGGCAGATAAATAAGTAAGTAATAAATCATCTTTCAGGTCACCGACCAAATATTCCCTTAAGAACGCTAGCCTTCGGCTTCACCCAGTCTGAGGTACACATCCGGCTGACCCGGCAGTAACAATCGCAGAGGTGCTCCCTTTACCTCCTAGCCGAACAATCGAGAACGTAGGGGTAAGCACAGGAGCCAGGCAACCCGGCTTGGCCAAAACTTAAGTCATATTGATGCATATAATGGTGATCAAAAGGTACATGCGGAAGTATGACACATGTGTTGGGCATGAAGCCCATAAAAATAAGCTTCTGTTAAAGAAGCCCCCAGGTATAACGAGTGCGAGTAGCACATCGAGTAAGTGCGAACAAAGCGCAGATCATCCCTCAAGGGGTTTGTACTGGAAGAGGGAGGAAAAAGGAGGGAAAACAAAGACAGCGAAAAGAAAAATGAAAGGTGGGCGGAGGAAGGAGACGAACCCTGAGTCCGGCGCTAGGCGTAAAATCTTTGGAGACGGGCTGCGTTCCATGGGTTTGGCTCGAGTCAGTTGTCCGATGCGTTGCATAGACGGTATGCACCGCGGGTAAGGACTTGGTTGATGATGAAGGGACCTTCCCATTTGGGTTTAAGTTTGTCCTTTTTCTTGTCCGGCAGGCGTAGAACTAGTTCGCCAACATTGTAAGTTTTGGCCCGTACTTCTCTGCTTTGATATCTTCGAGCCTGCTGTTAATAGAATGCGGAACGGGATTTTGCCACGTCGCACTCCTTCTCCAAAGCGTCCAAACTGTCCTGCCGATCCAACTCGGCTTCCCTTTCCTCGTACATGCGCACGCGAGGTGAGTCATGAATTATATCGCAGGGCAAAACTACCTCAGCGCCGTATACCATAACAAATGGTGTGAAGCCGGTTGTGCGGTTTGGCGTGGTCCGCAGCCCCCAGAGTACGGAGTCGAGCTCCTCTACCAAGTGCGTGTTTGATTCCGTGAGGGACCGCACTAATCTGGGTTTGATGCCGCTCATGATTAGACCATTTGCTCATTCCACTTGACCATTAGTTTGAGGGTGGTAGACTGAAGCGTAGTCGAGCTTGATGCCCATGTTTTTGCACCAGAGTTTAACCTCGTCGACCGTGAAATTCGTGCTGTTATCAGTGATGATGCTATGGGGGACGCCAAAATGGTGTACCACCCCGGATATGAAGTCTATCACCAGTCCGGATTCTGCCGTTTTAACCGGCTTGGCCTCTATCCATTTGGTGAATTTGTCCACCATGACCAATAAGTATTTGTGCTTGTGGGTTCCCCCTTTAAGGGGTCCAACCATGCCAAGCCCCCAGACCGTGAACGGCCAAGTAATGGGTATAGTTTTGAGGACGGTGGGTGGCATGTGGCTCTGATTAGCAAAGAGCTGGCAACCGACGCATCATTGGACTAAGTCCTGAGCATCTACCCGGGCGGTCGGCCAATAAAATACTGTACGGAAGGCCTTGCCTACAAGGGCCCGGGCGGCGGCATGGTGCCCGCCGAGTCCGGCGTGAATTTCAGCCAGGAGATTTTGCCCTTCCTCTTCGGAGATACACCTTTGAAGGACTCCGGTTGTGCTTTTCTTATAAAGTTCTCCCTCATGGAACTTGTAGGCTTTAGATCGCCGAACTATGCAGCGGGCCTCATTTTGGTCTTCGGGAAGTTCCTGCCTGATTAAGTAGGCTAGGAATGGTTCCGTCCACGGGGCAATTACTGCCAGTATTTTGTGGGCTGAATCTATTATTTCATTGGCTGAGCCACCGATTGCGTGAGAATGTTCTGCGTTAGGTGATGCATTTGGTTCCGGATTGTTATTTCTGGACTCCTCTTCCCATAATACGGATGGCTTAAAGAGCCGCTCCAGGAAGATGTTTGGAGGGACGGCGTCGCGTTTTGCGCCGATGCGTGCCAACACGTCTGCTGCCTGGTTATTATTCCGGGCTACATGGTGGAATTCGAGTCCTTCGAACCGGGCTGACATTTTTAGGACAGCGTTACGGTAGGCTGCCATTTTCGGATCCTTGGCGTCAAAGTCTCCATTTACTTGGGATATTGTGAGGTTTGAATCCCCGCGCACCTCTAGGCGCCCATGGAGATTTCCATCCGGAGGCCATGTAGGAGGGCCTCGTATTCGGCTGCGTTGTTGGAGTCCGTGTACATTATTTGAAGCACATATTGGACTGTATCTCCGGTTGGGGACGTCAAGATGACGCCAGCCCCCAAGCCAGCCAACACTTTGGAGCCATCGAAATGCATGATCCAATTGGAGTATGCACCGTACTCTTTAGGGAGTTCGGCTTTGGTCCATTCGGCGTTGAAGTCAGCCAGAACTTGCGACTTGATAGCTCGCCGTGGTTTGTAGGTTATATCAAATGGTAAGAGCTCAATGGCCCATTTTGCAATCCTGCCCGTCGCATCACGATTGTTTATAGTATCGTTGAGAGGTACTTCGGAGGCCACCGTTATGGAACACTCTTGAAAGTAGTGTCGCAGCTTCCGGGATGCCATGAACACCGCATACGCTATCTTTTGATAATGTGGGTAACGGGACTTGCATGGAGTTAAGACAGTGGATACATAGTACATTGGTTTTTGAAGAGGGAATTTTTGCCCTTCTATTTCTCGTTCGACGATGAGTTCGGCACTGACAACTTGATGTGTTGCCGCGATGTATAATAACATGGGTTCGCCCAGGTTGGGCGCGGCCAGGACCGGATTTGTTGCCAATACAGTTTTAATTTCTTCGAGTCCGGCCGCGGCAGCATCCGTCCATTCGAAGTGTTCGGTGCGCCGGAGGAGGCGATAGAGGGGCAGTGCCTTTTCTCCCAAATGGGAGATGAAGCGGCTTAGAGCCGCCACGCATGCAGTTAGTTTTTGTATTTGCTTGAGGTCTTTTGGGATATCTAATTGTGACAGAGCTCGGATCTTGGCTGGGTTTGCTTCAATTCCTCTACCGAATACAATGAAGCCCAAGAGCTTTCTGGCTGGTACGCCGAAAACACATTTTTCCGGGTTGAGCTTGATGTCATATGCTCGAAGGTTGTCGAATGTCACCCTCAAGTCGTCTATTAGAGTTTCGACATGTTTGGTCTTGACGACCACATCGTCTACGTAAGCCTCTATCGTCTTGCCTATCTGGGTAGCCAGACATGTCTGAATCATGCGCTGATATGTTGCGCCAGCGTTTTTGAGTCCGAAGGGCATTGTGTTGAAGCAGAATGGCCCATATGGAGTAATGAATGCCGTTGCGGCCTGGTCTTTTTCCGCCATCTTGATTTGATGGTATCTGGAGTATGCGTCGAGGAAGCACAATGAATTGTGCCCTGCGGTAGCATCGATGATTTGGTCGATGCGAGGGAGAGGGAAAGGGTCCTTTGGACATGCCTTGTTAAGGTCTTTGAAATCGACGCAAAGGCGCCAGGATTTGTCCTTTTTTGGTACCATTACCAGGTTGGCTAGCTAGTCCGGATGTTTTATATCTCTGATGAATCCGGCTTCTAAGAGTTTGGCTAGCTCCTCTCCCATTGTCTATCTTTTGGGTTCGGAAAATCGCTGAAGAGCTTGTTTGACTGGCTTGAATCCTTTGAGGATGTTTAGGCTGTGCTCTGCCAGCCTTCGTGGGATTCCTGGCATGTCTGAAGGGTGCCAGGCAAAAATGTCGCAATTTTCCCGAAGGAATTCTCGTAGTGCGGCTTCTACATCAGGATTTAATTGTGCCCCAATGGAGGCCGTCTTCATGGGGTCCTTTGGATGGACCTGGAATTTGACTATTTCGTCTGCTGGTTTGAAAGAAGTGGACTTGGACCTCTTATCGAGTATCACATCGTCCCTATCCACCATGGAGCACAGCGCAGTGAGTTCCTCTGCCGCTAGGGCTTCGGATAATGCCTCTAGGGCCACTGCGGCTGTCTTATTTTCAGCGCGGAGTGCTATATCTGGATCACTGGCGAGAGTGATTATTCCACTAGGCCCAAGCATTTTGAGCTTCATGTACCCGTAATGGGGTATAGCTTGGAAGATTGTGAATGCCTCTCGCCCTAACAAGGCGTGATATCCGCTGCCGAATGGGGCCACTTGAAACGTGACTTCTTCGGACCTGTAATTGTCCGGCGAGCCGAGCACTACATCTAGTGTGATTTTTCTGTGCAGCGTACTTCTCGACTAGGGATTATTCCCCGGAAGGTTGTGTTGCTTCGCTCAATGCGGCTCCAGTCAATTTCCATTTTTTGAAGAGATTCCTCATAGATGAGGTTTAATCCGCTGCCGCCATCCATGAGTACCTTGGTAAGACGAAAGCCGTCCACTATCGGACTGAGGACCAATGGGGCTGGTGCTCGAGCTGTTCGGAATTTAGGTTCATCGCTGGCATTGAAGGTGATAGCTGTGTCGCTCCATGGATTCGTTGTTTCTACGTATTAGACTTCGACGAGGCTGCGGATTGTTCGCTTCCGCATGTTATTTGATGCGAAAGTCTCGAAGACTGTTAATACCGTACTGGTACTGTTGGGCTGGTTGTCCGGGGCTAGAAAGCCTTCGCCACTTTTGGCCACCTGCCGTAGTATCCAACATGTGTTGGAGTGGCGCCCTCCGTACTGTGGATTTTGCAGGGTCCGTTGAGCCGTCCCTCCAGTACGGTTCCGTGCCCTTTAGGGGGTTTTTTCTTTTTGGTTTTTAACCCAGGTGCTTGAGTATGACGCACCCTTTTATTTCGGACTGGGGTTGTATTCAGGGCCGGATTGTCCCAAAACCTAGTTTCGGTTTTCCAGGCGCTCTCCATCGCACAGTATTTTTTTACAATGGTCGCTAGGTCGGCAAAGCGTGTAACTTCGCGATGACTTATGGCGTTTATGATTCCCTTGTCCGTGCAATTGTTGCAAAAAATTGAAATCGCGCTTTCTTCACGGCAGTCCTTTATCCTGTTCATAACCAGGAGGAATCTGGCCCAGTAATGATGTACTGTTTCATCGGGCTCTTGCCGTATTTGAGATAGATCGCTTATGTTTGGCTAGGCGGGTGGTATAAGTTCGGAACCCCGCCCGATCTGAGGCTCAAAGGCCAAGAAGCTTCCGGATTTGGAAGCTTGGTTTGTTGGATGCCTTCCAACAAATCTGGTCCGATGCCTGACTTTAGGTTCAGTAGTTGACTGACGTGCGTCTCTCCGCGGGAATCCGGCATGGAGGGATCGGGAATCTGGACATAGCTGGTTTTTAACATAGAAGAAGAGTCGCCGCATTGTTCCTCTACCACAACAACGTGGTGGGTAGCCTGGGGAGAGTTAATTTCTCTCGGATCGGTTTTAAGACCAATCTGATCGTAGTCTGTAGCGACTCCCAGGGCGGCGATGCGATCCAAGAGCTCGTTTATGGAGCAGAGCTCAATCGGATCTAGCTGCTCGGCGAATTCCGAGCTGACGTGAAGATCGCTTTTGATGACCTGAGAGGTCATTGTCGGAGTAGTGGCCGAACAGGCGGTCATAAGAAAACCACCTAGCCGGATAGACTGGCCGGTGGCCAAAGCTCCCTTGACGATGATGCCGTCTTTAAAGATGGGAAAAGGCATCCTTCCTGATTGCGACGGGACAGAGGAACTCTCAATGAAAGCACCAATGTCGGTGTCAAAACCGGCAGATCTTGGCTAGGGGGTCCCGAACTATGCGTCTAGGCGGATGGTAACAGGAGACAAGGGACACGATGTTTTACCCAGGTTCGGGCCCTCTTGATGGAGGTAAAACCCTACGTCCTGCTTGATTAATATTGATGATGTGTGTTACAAGAGTAGATCTACCACGAGATCAAGGAGGCTAAACCCTAGAAGCTAGCCTATGGTATGATTGTTGTTCGTCCTACGGACTAAAGCCATCCGGTTTATATAGACACTGGAGAGGGCTAGGGTTACACAGAGTCGGTTACAATGGTAGGAGATCTACATATCCGTATCGCCAAGCTTGCCCTCCACGCCAAGGAAAGTCCCATCCAGACACGGGACGAAGTCTTCAATCTTGTATCTTCATAGTCTTGGAGTCCGGCCGATGATGATAGTTCGGCTACCGAAGTCTTCAATCTTGTATCTTCATAGTCTTGGAGGCCGGCTGATGATGATAGTTCGGCTATCCGGACACCCCCTAGTCCAGGACTCCCTCAGTGCCCCCGGGACATGCCATAGTAGTAGCGCGGGTTTTTAAAACCTCGCTACTACTAAGTTTGATAGCAGTAGCATTACTAAGTGGTGCCATAGTAGTAGCTAGGGGGTAAAAAACCGCGCTACTACTAAAGGTCCCATTTTCAAACTCTACCACCCCAGGATCGCCTTTTCAGTTTTTTAAAAAATAAAAGAAAATGATGAAAATGTCAAAAAAATAAAAGAAAATAAGTTTCCCATGTGATATGTGGTCTAGTTGTTGGGAAAATTTGCAAATATGAGTTTCGACTTTATTTGCAAAATCTCTCGAGAATTTGTAAAAATGGGCATAACTTTTGCATACTAACTCGGATGAAAAAGGTTTTTATATGAAAAATCATCTACTCAAAAAGTTACAGTGATATGTGCCCCCCTCTCTCACGCACACGCACCCTCATGAGTCACGACTCTCCCGAGTCCTCTCGCAGACTCGCACGTCGCACCCATCCTGTATCTGCAGGTAGACGTCACACACATATGTGCTCTTCACACCCTACCCTCAGAACTTCTGAAAACAAAAGACTGCACGCACATTTTATTTTAGCTCACACGTCACACACTTATACTATTACTCTTGCGGCGAACGTTCTTTGGGCATAGTATATGTTGTACTCTCACGAAGAGAAGCGATGCACGCACGCACTAGTTCTCTCACACCCACTCGCGGGTACACGTAGGAGCACATTTTTTTGAAGCCGGTACAACATAATCACTCCACTATATATAAAAGAAGGAGCCTTAGCCCTTGCTTTACTAGGGTTCCTCTCGTTCACTCTCTCATGCTCTCCAGATCTAAGCAAGACATAGGTGGCCACACTCTCTCTCTCTCAGCTCACGGCTGGTCACAAATCTGGCCGGACAACCTCGACCGGGGCAGGGGGTGTAGGTGCATCATTCACCCTGTCGTCGGCGGCGAGGGAGGAGACCAAAGGCTGCCCGCGTGTCCCGATCGGCGGCCGTGCCGTTCTCTCCGACAGAGCGCCAGCTCGGGAGGGCCTTCGACCCCTTCTTCCTCCCTGTGGTATTGTGGCCAAGATGCAGCCTCCCGACGCCGTCTTTGCCACATGCCGACGACCCTCAGGTATATATTCCTTCGAAACCTGCCTTGCTCTACTTCCCCAGTTCTTCGCCCTTCGTGTGGATCCGTTCCTACTTCCGTCCGCTGTAACAAAGCCACCTAGACTTCTACTATTATTAGAAGTAAAGCTAGTTCATACAGTGAACTCAAAGCGTTGGTTCAAACGGGGAAGAAAGTGGGAAAGTTGTAGCATGAATCTAGGACTTGGTTCTAAGAGGAAACGGGGGAAAGTAGTAATATGTGTCTCTGTTTAAATAACCGTATTTCGTATTTGCACAAACAGGGATGTCTGTCTCCATATCGTTTCGGGATGTCTGTCTCCGTATAGTTTCTATCCGCGCAATCAAAATCACACACCTCAGTTTTAGTACAACTGCGCAAAATGAGATGGCTATCCCTCGTTGCCGTCGTATAACCTCCCGTCTTCAAGGTATCCCTACATTGGTAGTAACTAAGGTAGAATGATGAACGCAATCTAAAAGAAGCTGATTCGTACATTTTACTTCCTGATTGTAGTGCAGGGACAAGCGAAAACAACTGCATCCTAGTTCGGAATGCACTTTCACTACTAGGGAAAATCCTATACACAGAAAGTTACTAGTAGCGAGGGTTAAAAACCCTCACTACTGCTACTTACCAGTAGCGCAGGTTTGTAAACCTCGCTACTACTAAGTTGATAGCAGTAGCGCGGGTTTTTAACCCTCGCTACTACTATGCGGTCTCTACCGTGCCCCCCGGGACATGCCATAGTAGTAGCGCGGGTTTTTAAAACCTCACTACTACTAAGTTTGATAGCAGCAGCGTTGGTTTTTAGCCCTCGCTACTACTAAGTGGTGCCATAGTAGTAGCGAGGGGGTAAAAAACCGCGCTA
>NC_057801.1:325112249-325123119 GCF_018294505.1 Triticum aestivum | reverse complement strand
AAAGGAAATGATGAAAATGTGAAAACAATAAATTTCCCATGTGATATGTGGTCTAGTTGTTGGGAAAATGTGCAAATATGAATTTCGACTTTATTTGCAAAATCTCTCGAGAATTTGTTAAAATGGGCATAACTTTTGCATACTAACTCGGATGAAAAAGTTTTTTATATGAAAAATCATCTACTCGAAAGTTACATTGAAACGTGCCCCCTCTCTCTCACGCACACGCACCCTCGCGAGTCACGACTCTCCCGAGTCCTCTCAAAGACTCGCACGTCGCACCCATCCTCTATCTGCAGGTAGACGTCACGCACATATGTGCTCTTCACACCCTACCCTCAGAACTTCTAAAAAACAAAAGACGGCACACACATTTTATTTTAGCTCACACATCACACACTTATACTATTACTCTTGCGGCGAACATTCTTTGGGTATAGTATATGTTATACTCTCACGAAGAGAAGCGGTGCACGCACGCACTAGTTCTCTCACACCCACTCGCGGGTACACGTAGGAGCGCATTTTTTTGAAGCCGGTACAACAAAATCACTCCACTATATATAAAAGCAGGAGCCTTAGCCCTTGCTTTACTAGGGTTCCTCTCGTTCACTCTCTCATGCTCTCCAGATCTAAGCAAGACATAGGTGGCCACACTCTCTCTCTCAGCTCACGGCTCATCACAAATCCGGCCGGACAACCTCGACCGGGGAAGGGGGTGTAGGTGCATCGTTCACGCTGTCGTTGGCGGCGAGGGAGGAGACCAAAGGCTGCCTGCGCGTCCTGATCGGCGGCCGTGCCGTTCTCTCCGAGAGAGCGCCGGCTCGGGAGGGCCTCCGACCCCTTCTTCCTCCCTGCGGTATTGTGGCCATGATGCGTCCTCCCGACGCCGTCTTTGCCACATGCCGACGACCCTCAGGTATATATTCCTTCGAAACCTGCCTTGCTCTACTGCCCAGCTCTTCCCCCTTCGTGTGGATCCTTTTCTACTTCCGTCCGCTGTTACAAAGCCACCTAGACTTCTACTATTATTAGAAGTAAAGCTAGTTCATACAGTGAACTCGAAGCGTTGGTTCAAACAGGGAAGGAAGTGGGAAAGTTGTAGCATGAATCTAGGACTTGCTTCTAAGAGGAAACGGGGGAAAGTAGTAATATGTGTCACTGTTTAAATAACCGTATTTCCTATTTGCGCAAACAGGGATGTCTGTCTCCATATCGTTTCGGGATGTCTGTCTCCCTATAGTTTCTATCCGCGCAATCAAAAGCACACACCTCAGTTTTAGTACGACTGTGCAAAATGAGATGGCTATCCCTCGTTGCTGTCGTATAACCTCCCGTCTTCAAGGTATCCCTACATTGGTAGTAACTAAGGTAGAATGACGAACGCAATCTAAAAGAAGCTGATTCGTACGTTTTACTTCCTGATTGTAGTGCAGGGACGAGCGAAAACAACTACATCCTAGTCCAGAATGCACTTTCACTACTAGGGAAAAGCCTATACATAGAAAGTTACTAGTAGCAAGGGTTAAAAACCCTCGCTACTGCTACTTACCAGCAGCGCAGGTTTTTAAACCTCGCTAACACTAAGTTGATAGTAGTAGCGCGTGTTTTTAACCCTCGCTACTACTAAGCGATCTCTACCGTGCCCCCCGGGACATGCCATAGTAGTAGCGCGGGTTTTTAAAACCTCGGTACTACTAAGTTTGATAGCAGTAGCGTTGGTTTTTAGCCCTCGCTACTACTAAGTGGTGCCATATTAGTAGCGAGGGGGTAAAAAACCGCGCTACTACTAAAGGTCCCATTTTCAAACTCTACCCCCCCCCCCCTGGTGGATCGCCTTTCCAGTTTAAAAATAATAAAAGAAAATGATGAAAATGTCAAAAACATAAAAGAAAATAAGTTTCCCATGTGATATATGGTCTAGTTGTTGGCAAAATTTGCAAATATGAATTTCGACTTTATTTGCAAAATCTCTCGAGAATTTGTAAAAATGGGCATAACTTTTGCATACTAACTCGGATGAAAAAGTTTTTTATATGAAAAATCATCTACTCGAAAAGTTACATTGATACGTGCCCCCCTCTCTCACGAACACGCACCCTCACGAGTCACGACTCTCCCGAGTCCTCTCACAGACTCGCACGTCGCACCCATCCTCTATCTGCAGGTAGACGTCACGCACATATGTGCTCTTCACACCCTACCCTCAGAACTTCTAAAAAACAAAAGATGGCATGCACATTTTATTTTAGCTCACACATCACACACTTATACTATTACTCTTGCGGCGAACGTTCTTTGGGTATAGTATATGTTATACTCTCACGAAGAGAAGCAGTGCACGCACGCACTAGTTCTCTCACACCCTTTCGCCGGTACACATAGGAGCGCATTTTTTCGAAGCCCGTACAACAAAATCACTCCACTATATATAAAAGTAGGAGCCTTACCCCTTGCTTTACTAGGGTTCCTCTCGTTCACTCTCTCATGCTCTCCAGATCTAAGCAAGACATAGGTGGCCACACACTCTCTCTCAGCTCACGGCTCGTCACAAATCCGGCCGGACAATCTCGACCGGGGCAGGGGGTGTAGGTGCATCGTTCATGCTGTCATCGGCGGCAAGGGAGGAGACCAAAGGCTGCCCACGCGTCCCGATCGGCGGCCGTGCCATTCTCTCCGAGAGAGCGCCGGCTCGGGAGGGCCTCCGACCCCTTCTTCCTCCCTGCGGTATTGTGGCCAAGATGCAGCCTCCCGACGCCGTCTTTGCCACATGCCGATGACCCTCTGGTATATATTCCTTCGAAACCTGCCTTGCTCTACTGCCCCAGCTCTTCCCCCTTCGTGTGGATCCTTGTCTACTTCTGTCCGCTGTTACAAAGCCACCTAGACTTCTACTATTATTAGAAGTAAAGCAAGTTCATACAGTGAACTCAAAGCGTTGGTTCAAACAGGGAAGAAAGTGGGAAAGTTGTAGCATGAATCTAGGACTTGGTTCTAAGAGGAAACATGGGAAAGTAGTAATATGTGTCACTGTTTAGATAACCGTATTTCGTATTTGCGCAAACAGGGATGTCTGTCTACATATCGTTTCGGGATGTCTGTCTCCGTATAGTTTCTATCTGCGCAATCAAAAGCACACACCTTAGTTTTAGTACAACTGCGCAAAATGAGATGGCTATCCCTCGTTGCAGTCGTATAACCTCCCGTCTTCAAGGTATCCCTACATTGGTAGTAACTAAGGTAGAATGACAAATGCAATCTAAAAGAAGCTGATTCATATGTTTTACTTCCTGATTGCAGTGCAAGGACGAGTGAAAACAACGGCATCCTAGTCCAGAATGCACTTTCACTACTAGGGAAAAGCCTATACACAGAAAGTTACTAGTAGCGAGGGTTAAAAACCCTCGCTACTGCTACTTACTAGTAGCGCATGTTTTTAAACCTCGCTACAACTAAGTTGATAGCAGTAGCGCGGGTTTTTGACCCTCGCTACTACTAAGCGGTCTCTACCGTGCCCCCCGGGACAAGCCATAGTAGTAGCGCGGGTTTTTAAAGCCTCACTACTACTAAGTTTGATAGCAGTAGCATTGGTTTTTAGCCCTCACTACTACTAAGTGGTGCCATAGTAGTAGCGAGGTGGTAAAAAACCGCGCTACTACTAAAGGTCCCATTTTCAAACTCTACCCCCCCTGGATCGCCTTTTCAGTTTTTAAAAAAATAAAAGAAAATGATGAAAATTTCAAAAAAATAAAAGAAAATAAGTTTCCCATGTGATATGTGGTCTTGTTGTTGGGAAAATTTGCAAATATGAATTTCGACTTTATTTGCAAAATCTCTCGAGAATTTGTAAAAATGGGCATAACTTTTGCATACTAACTCGGATGGAAAAGGTTTTTATATGAAAAATCATCTACTCGATATGTGCCCCCTCTCTCTCACGCACACGCACCCTCACGAGTCACGACTTTCCCGAGTCCTCTCGCAGACTCGCACGTCGCACCCATCCTCTATCTGCAGGTAGATGTCACGCACATATGTGCTCTTCACACCCTACCCTCAGAACATCTAAAAAACAAAAGACGGCACGCACATTTTATTTTAGCTCACACGGCACACACTTATGCTATTACTCTTGCGGCGAAAGTTCTTTGGGTATAGTATATGTTATACTCTCACGAAGAGAAGCGGTGCACGCACGCACTAGTTCTCTCACACCCACTCGCGGGTAGACGTAGGAGCGCATTTTTTTGAAGCCGGTACAACAAAATCACTCCACTATATATAAAAGCAGGAGCCTTAGCCCTTGCTTTACTAGGGTTCCTCTCGTTCACTCTCTCATGCTCTCCAGATCTAAGCAAGACATAGGTTGCCACACTCTCTCTCTCAGCTCACGGCTGGTCACAAATCCGGCCGGACAACCTCGACCGGGGCAGGGGGTGTAGGTGCATCGTTCACGCTGTCGGCGGCGGCAAGGGAGGAGACCAAAGGCTGCCCGCGCATCCCGATCGGCGACCGTGCCGTTCTCTCTGAGAGAGCGCCGGCTCGGGAGGGCCTCCGACCCCTTCTTCCTCCCTGCGGTATTGTGGCCAAGATGCGGCCTCCCGACGCCGTCTTTGCCACATGTCGACGACCGTCAGGTATGTATTCCTTCGAAACATGCCTTGCTCTACTGCCCCAGCTCTTCCCCCTTCGTGTGGATCCTTTTCTACTTCCATCCGCTGTTACAAAGCCACCTAGAGTTCTACTATTATTAGAAGTAAAGCTAGTTCATACAGTGAACTCAAAGCGTTGGTTCAAACAGGGAAGAAAGTGGGAAAGTTGTAGCATGAATCTAGGACTTGGTTCTAAGAGGAAACGGGGGAAAGTAGTAATATGTGTCACTGTTTAAATAACTGTATTTCGTATTAGT
Organism: Triticum aestivum; assembly: GCF_018294505.1. NCBI lineage: Eukaryota > Viridiplantae > Streptophyta > Magnoliopsida > Poales > Poaceae > Triticum > Triticum aestivum. The sequence goes on along the minus strand of NC_057801.1, from coordinate 325,118,210 downwards.
GCAAACAGCGATGTCTGTCTCCATATCGTTTCGGGATGTCTGTCTCCGTAGTTTCTATCCGCGCAATCAAAAGCACACACCTCAGCTTTAGTACAACTGCGCAAAATGAGATGGCTATCCCTCATTGCCGTCGTATAACCTCCCGTCTAAAAGGTATCCCTACATTGGTAGTAACTAAGGTAGAATGACCAACGCAATCTAAAAGAAGTTGATTCGTACGTTTTACTTCCTGATTGTAGTGCAGGGACGAGCGAAAACAACTGCATCCTAGTCCGGAATGCACTTTCACTACTAGGGAAAAGCCTATACACTGCACTACTGCTAAGTAGCAGTAGCGAGGGTTTTTAACCCTCGCTACTACTAAGCGGTCTGTACCGTGCCCCCCCGGGACATGCCATAGTAGTAGCGCGGGTTTTTAAAACCTCGCTACTACTAAGTTTGATAGCAGTAGCGTTGGTTTTTAGCCCTCTCTACTACTAAGTGGTGCCATAGTAGTAGCGAGGGGGTAAAAAACCATGCTACTACTAAAGGTCCCATTTTCAAACTCTACCCCCCCCTGTGGATCGCCTTTTCAGTTTAAAAAAAATAAAAGAAAGTGATGAAAATGTCAAAAAAATAAAAGAAAATAAGTTTCCCATGTGATATGTGGTCTAGTTATTGGGAAAATTTGCAAATATGAATTTCGACTTTATTTGCAAAATCTCTCGAGAATTTGTAAAAATGGGCATAACTTTTGCATACTAGCTCGGATGAAAAAGTTTTTTATATGAAAAATTATCTACTCGAAAAGTTACATTGATACGTGCCCCCCTCTCTCTTATGCACACGCACCCTCATGAGTCACGACTCTCCCAAGTCCTCTCGCAGACTCGCACATCGCACCCATCCTCTATCTGCAGGTAGACATCACCCACATATGTGCTCTTCACACCCTACCCTCAGAACTTGTAAAAAACAAAAGACGGCACACACATTTTATTTTAGCTCATACGTCACACACTTATACTATTACTCTTGCGGCGAACGTTCTTTGGGCATAGTATATGTTGTACTCTCACGAAGAGAAGCGGTGCAGGCACGCACTAGTTCTCTCACACCCACTCGCGGGTACACGTAGGAGGGCATTTTTTTGAAGCCGGTACAACAAAATCACTCCACTATATATAAAAGCAGGAGCCTTAGCCCTTGCTTTACTAGGGTTCTCTCGTTCACTCTCTCATGCCCTCCAGATCTAAGCAAGACATAGGTGGCCACACTCTCTCTCTCAGCTCACGGCTAGTCACAAATCCGGCCGGACAACCTCGACCGGGGCAGGGGGTGTAGGTGCATCGTTCACGCTGTCGTCGGCAGCGAGGTAGGAGACCAAAGGCTGCCCGCGCGTCCCGATCGGCGGCCGTGCCGTTCTCTCCGAGAGAGCGCCGGCTCGGGAGGGCCTCCGACCCCTTCTTCCTCCCTGCGGTATTGTGGCCAAGATGCGGCCTCCTGACGCCGTCTTTGCCACATGCCGACGACCAGCAGGTATATATTCCTTTGAAACGTTCCTTGCTCTACTGCCCCAGCTCTTCCCCCTTTGTGTGGATCCTTTTCTACTTCCGTCTGCTGTTACAAAGCCACCTAGACTTCTACTATTATTAGAAGTAAAGCTAGTTCATAAAGTGAACTCAAAGCGTTGGTTCAAACATGGAAGAAAGTGGGAAAGTTGTAGCATGAATCTAGGACTTGGTTCTAAGAGGAAACGGGGGAAAGTAGTAATATGTGTCACTGTTTAAATAACCGTATTTCGTATTAGCGCAAACAGGGATGTCTGTCTCCATATCGTTACGGGATGTCTATCTCCGTATAGTTTCTATCCGCGCAATCAAAAGCACACACCTCAGCTTTAGTACAACTGCGCAAAATGAGATGGCTATCCCTCGTTGCCGTCGTATAACCTCCCGTCTAAAAGGTATCCCTACATTGGTAGTAACTAAGGTAGAATGACCAACGCAATCTAAAAGAAGTTGATTCGTACGTTTTACTTCCTGATTGTAGTGCAGGGACGAGCGAAAACAACTGCATCCTTGTCCGGAATGCACTTTCACTACTAGGGAAATGCCTATGCACGGCACTACTGCTAAGTAGCAGTAGCGAGGGTTTTTAACCCTCGCTACTACTAAGCGGTCTGTACCGTGCCCCCCCGGGACATGCCATAGTAGTAGCGCGGGTTTTTAAAACCTCGCTACTACTAAGTTTGATAGCAGTAGCGCGGGTTTTTAACCCTCGCTACTACTAAGCGGTCTCTACCGTGCCCCCCGGGACATGGCATAGTAGTAGCGCGGGTTTTTAAAACCTCGCTACTACTAAGTTTGATAGCAGTAGCGTTGGTTTTTAGCCCTCGCTACTACTAAGTGGTGCCATAGTAGTAGCGAGCGGGTAAAAAACCGCGCTACTACTAAAGGTCCCATTTTCAAACTCTACCCCCCCTGGATCGCCTTTTCAGTTTTTAAAAAAATAAAAGAAAATGATGAAAATGTCAAAAAAATAAACAAAAATAAGTTTCCCATGTGATATGTGGTCTAGTTGTTGGGAAAATTTGTAAATATGAATTTCGACTTCATTTGCAAAATCTCTCGAGAATTTGTAAAAATGGGCATAACTTTTGCATACTAACTCGGATGAAAAAGGTTTTTATATGAAAAATCATCTACTCGAAAAGGTACATTGATAGGTGCCCCCCTCTGTCTCACGCACACGCACCCTCACGACTCACGACTCTCCCGAGTCCTCTCGCAGACTCGACGTCGGACCCATCCTCTATCTGCAGGTAGATGTCACGCAGATATGTGCTCTTCACACCCTACCCTCAGAACTTCTAAAAAACAAAAGAAGGCACGCACATTTTATTTTAGCTCACACGTCACACACTTATACTATTACTCTTGCGGCGAACGTTCTTTGGGCATAGTATATGTTGTACTCTCACGAAGAGAAGCGGTGCACGCACACACTAGTTGTCTCACACCCACTCACGGGTACACGTAGGAGCGCATTTTTTTGAAGCCGGTACAACAAAATCACTCCACTATATATAAAAGCAGGAGCCTTAGCCCTTGCTTTACTAGGGTTCCTCTCGTTCACTCTCTCATGCTCTCCAGATCTAAGAAAGACATAGGTGGCCACACTCTCTCTCTCAGCTCACGGCTGGTCACAAATCCGGCCGGACAACCTCGACCGGGGCAGGGGGTGTAGGTGCATCGTTCACGCTGTTATCAGCGGCGAGGGAGGAGACCAAAGGCTACCCGCGCGTGCCGATCGGCGGCCGTGTCGTTCTCTCCGAGAGAGCGCCGGCTCGGGATTGCCTCCGACCCCTTCTTCCTCCCTGCGGTATTGTGGCCAAGATGCGGCCTCCCGACGCCATCTTTGCCACATGCCGACGACCCTCAGGTATATATTCCTTTGAAACCTGCCTTGCTCTACTGCCCCAGCTCTTCCCCCTTCGTGTGGATCCTTTTCTACTTCCGTCCGCTGTTACAAAGCCACCTAGACTTCTACTATTATTAGAAGTAAAGCTAGTTCATACAGTGAACTCAAAGCGTTGGTTCAAACAGGGAAGAAAGTGGGAAAGTTGTAGCATGAATCTAGGACTTGGTTCTAAGAGGAAACGGGGAAAAGTAGTAATATGTGTCACTGTTTAAATAACCATATTTCGTATTTGCGCAAACAGGGATGTCTGTCTCCATATCGTTTCGGGATGTCTGTCTCCGTATAGTTTCTATCCACGCAATCAAAAGCACACACACCTCAGTTTTAGTACAACTGCGCAAAATGAGATGGCTATCCCTCATTGCCATCGTATAACCTCCCGTCTTCAAGGTATCCCTACATTGGTAGTAACTAAGGTAGAATGACCAACGCAATCTAAAAGAAGCTGATTCGTACGTTTTACTTCCTGATTGTAGTGCAGGGACGAGCGAAAACAACTGCATCCTAGTCCGAAATGCACTTTCACTACTAGGGAAAAGCCTATACACAGAAAGTTACTAGTAGCGAGGGTTAAAACCCCTCGCTACTGCTACTTACCAGTAGCGCATGTTTTTAAACCTCGCTACTACTAAGTTGATAGCAGTAGCGCGGGTTTTTAACCCTCGCTACTACTAAGCGGTCTCTACCGTGCCCCCAGGACATGCCATAGTAGTAGCGCGGGTTTTTAAAACCTCGCTACTACTAAGTTTGATAGCAGTAGCGTTGGTTTTTAGCCCTCGCTACTACTAAGTGCTGCAATAGTAGTAGCGAGGGGGTAAAAAACCGCGCTACTACTAAAGGTCCCATTTTCAAACTCTACCCCCCTCGTGGATCGCCTTTTCAGTTTAAAAATAAAATAAAAGAAAATGATGAAAATGTCAAAAAAATAAAAGAAAATAAGTTTCCCATGTGATATGTTGTCTAGTTGTTGGGAAAATTTGCAAATATGAATTTCGACTTTATTTGCAAAATCCCTCGAGAATTTGTAAAAATGGGCATAACTTTTGCATACTAACTCGGATGAAAAAGTTTTTTATATGAAAAATCATCTACTCAAAAAGTTACATTGATACGTGCCCCCCTCTCTCTCACGCACACGCACCCTCACGAGTCACGACTCTCCCATGTCCTCTCACAGACTTGCATGTCGCACCCATCCTCTATCTGCAGGTAGACGTCACGCACATATGTGCTCTTCACACCCTACCCTCAGAACTTCTAAAAAACAAAAGACGGCACGCACATTATATTTTAGCTCACACGTCACACACTTATACTATTACTCTTGCGGCGAATGTTCTTTGGGCATAGTATATGTTGTACTCTCACGAAGAGAAGCGGTGCACGCACGCACTAGTTCTCTCACACCCACTCGCGGGTACATGTAGGAGCGCATTTTTTTGAAGCCGGTACAACAAAATCACTCCACTATATATAAAAGCAGGAGCCTTAGCCCTTGCTTTACTAGGGTTCCTCTCGTTCACTCTCTCATGCTCTCCAGATCTAAGCAAGACATAGGTGGCCACACACTCTCTCTCAGCTCACGGCTGGTCACAAATCCGGCCGGACAACCTCGACCGGGGTAGGGGGTGTAGGTGCATCGTTCACGCTGTCGTCAGCGGCGAGGGAGGAGACCAAAGGCTGGCCGCGCGCCCCGATCGGCGGTCATGCCGTTCTCTTCGAGAGAGCGCTGGCTTGGGAGGGCCTCCGATCCCTTCTTCCTCCCTGCGATATTGTGGCCAAGATGCGGCCTCCCGACGCCGTCTTTGCCACATGCCGACGACCCTCAGGTATATATTCCTTCGACACCTGCCTTGCTCTACTGCCCCAGCTCTTCCCCCCTTCGCGTGGATCCTTTTCTACTTCCGTCCGCTGTTACAAAGCCACCTAGACTTATACTATTATTAGAAGTAAAGCTAGTTCTTACAGTGAACTCAAAGGGTTGGTTCAAATAGGAAAGAAAGTGGGAAAGTTGTAGCATGAATCTAGGACTTGGTTCTAAGAGGAAACGGGGGAAAGTAGTAATATGTGTCACTGTTTAAATAACCGTATTTCGTATTTGCGCAAACAGGGATGTCTGTCTCCATATAGTTTCGGGATGTCTGTCTCCGTATAGTTTCTATCCACGCAATCAAAAGCACACACACCTCAGTTTTAGTACAACTGCGCAAAATGAGATGGCTATCCCTTGTTGCCATCGTATAACCTCCCGTCTTCAAGGTATCCCTACATTGGTAGTAACTAAGGTAGAATGACCAACGCAATCTAAAAGAAGCTGATTCGTACGTTTTACTTCCTGATTGTAGTGCAGGGACGAGCGAAAACAACTGCATCCAAGTCCGGAATGCACTTTCACTACTAGGGAAAAGCCTATACACAGAAAGTTGCTAGTAGCGAGGGTTAAAAACCCGCGCTACTGCTATCAACTTAGTAGTAGCGAGGTTTAAAAAAAACTCGCTA
>NC_057801.1:325052107-325111633 GCF_018294505.1 Triticum aestivum | reverse complement strand
AAAGAAAATGATGAAAATGTCAAAAAAAATAATAGAAAATAAGTTTCCCAGGTGATATGTGGTCTAGTTGTTGGGAAAATTTGCAAATATGAATTTTGACTTTATTTGCAAAATCTCTCGAGAATTTGTAAAAATGGGCATAACTTTTGCATACTAACTCGGATGAAAAAGTTTTTTATATGAAAAATCATCTACTCGAAAAGTTACATCCAAATTTAACGGGGGAAACCCCGTTAAACATTTTCAAAATCCTCAAAAACCAAACAGAAAAAAGTTACATGGCTTTTAAGATCTAGAGTGGAAAAATCGAAGAAAATTCAAACTGTCTGGTCAAACTATGGTCAAACAATGGTCAAACTAGTTATTCTAGAATATTAGTGTTACCAAATAATTATTTTAATTTTTTTGAATTTTGGTCAAATCTGGTCAAACTATGGCTAAACTGTGGTCAAACTGTGGTCAAACTAATTATTCAAGAAATATTAGTGTTACTAATTTTTTAGAACAATAGTTTCAAACTCAAATAGTGAAATGTGTGACTTCATGCTCAACCTAATAGGATTGACATCTTACTATTGTGAGGAAAACAACAAGTGCAGACTTGGAAACGAGGGAGAATAGAACCCGGAAGTTAAGCGTGCTCAGGCTGGAGTAGTGAGAGGATGGGTGACCGTCCGGCAAGTTAGATGATTGGGAATGATGAGGGGTGATTAGAGATTAAATTGAGCAGCGATGAGGGGGTGATTAGAGATTTGAGGTTAAAATAATTCAGAAATTTGAAAATTAGGGAAAAAATCGAAATATTTTTTCGAAAAAATTCAAAAAAAGCCGTGCTGGTAGTAGTAGCGCGGGTTTCTACCCACGCTACTACTAAAGGACGTAGTAGTAGCGCGGGTGGCACCCGCGCTACTGCTATACGTTAGCTGTAGCGCCTTATTAGTAGCGCCGGCCCTCGCGCTACTAATAGGCCCAAAACCCGCGCTGCTGCTAGGCTTTTCCCTAGTAGTGTTTCTACCAGTTCATCCATGGACCGAGGACTAGCTGGCACGGCTGCACGGCGGTTTTTTGGACAGGTGTGCGGACAAGAGGCATTGTGGTATGCTTATTTCTACAAATAGCGGTGCTTAAATTTAGTGGAATGCACAAGCATTTCAACTGGTCAGTACACTCCATGGTTCAGTTCAGCATTCCAGCTGAGACCACAATTATAATTGGTTATTCTGGAATGAGAGAACCTAACCCTGGATGGTGGCAACAAGAAAAAACCAGAGTGAACTCCAGGAAATTTAAGCCTGCCGGGAGGCCCTTTGCTCAGAGAACCCTTGCTTGTTTTTTCCTGATTTTTAAACCTTCTCACAACTTTGTCTTTTGCTGTGAACTAGTATATGTTTTTATGTTCTATGAATCATTGATATGTATAAAATTACTTAACTTATGCTTTTCAAGATTTTTATGAAGACGAGTTTAATTGTGAGTGTTCCACATGAGTGCTGGACTAGCGTGTGAACGTTTGGAATTTATTACATTGTGGCCTCAATTAACTGCATGAACCACTGTAACAAGATACATAGTAGTTGCTTATATGTCAGACAGTAGATCGTTAATTGTTAGCTGGTCGATAGCCTAGTGTTGAAGCGAGCTGAGCCAATGTGCCGTGTTTTGCAAAACTATTTATAAGTGGGGTAGCACCAACAGTGTTTACTAGTACTTATGTATACGTCGGCGCACGGTTCTCGAACGAGTGCTCTATTTCATCAAAACACACACTGCTCGTATGATAAACCGTGACAACTTATGTCTTACCATGCCATATTCATGAAAAAACTAGTGAGGACGCATCTGTTTCGGCAACAATTACGATGGTTCTCACATGATTCACGGGCACACAAAAGTAGCAGCAGTTCCCATAGATGGATTCAAACAGAGCACTAGCCCCAGAGGGGTCGATAATAGGCAAGGTTCGGATAATTAGACACAATCCAAACTACTATTAAACACTAGCTGGGGCAACTATTTCATGTGTCGATCTAATTTGGGCTGGACACAAGACGGACCTTGCCATGAACATCATCGAGGACGTCCTGCAGTAGCTCAATCCTGTGAACCTTCATGAAGACAACCTTGTGGCCTTTCCAATGATAAACTTGTTTGTGGAGGCATGCCACGTCATCTTCCTGCGTAAGCTTGACAAGAACAGTATGCCTCACACACGAAGGAGTATCTTTGAACTTCTTGTGCTTCAGTACACCCTGGACAACACGCCTGACAACAGTGAGGCTGTAATACAACTCTTCATTGGTATAACCGCAAATGGTTTCCAGGATCCAACAGCCTAAGAACTCTATTTTCCCAGTGCGTATATTCAGGTCGTCCGCCTCATAGCGAGTGACATGCACAACCACACAATCCTTGTCTGCATCAGGGCTCTAATTGAAACAGAAACAAATTCTGAATTACTTTTCAGTATAAGAACCACAAGTTATTTAAACCACTATGTATAGCATGGCATCAAAGCTAATAAAATTTTGCGTTATTAATCACGACATACTTCCTTTTCTAAAAAAATCACCACATACTTAGATGAAAAACCACAATCCAGATCGGCAAAGAAGGAAATCACCTTGGGCAGCTCAGCTGGGGGGACACATCCTCGAAGGGGGAAAACTGCTCCTGCAGTGCCACGGGGGCTGTAACCTCAAACGGGGCGTTGACCATCTCAGTAGTGGTTGTGAGCGTATCTGGGGTCGGGTCGGTGGTTGCCTCCATCTTCTTGGAGCTCTCTGTCTCGTGGGGATCAGCCTCCCGCGTCTGCTCCAATATCGGCAAATCTTTGCCTGGTTCTCCTTGGTCCATCATGAAACTAACGAATACTAGGAGACCACTAAAAGGAAAACACAATCGCAATGACAATGAAACAAAAAAGAGAGTGAGGATTGGTTACTGCTTTGCAAAAGTTCTTTTTTTTCTCTGAATGAATATATACCAACATCACGGATCCGCTTACCTTCCCTTCGTTGGGAGAGAAGAACAGTGGCAGAGGCGAGTGTTGCCTTTCCTGAAGACGGTGAGGGAGAAGGGGATTCAGCGAGGAGTGAAATGATGGTTGCTTCGTCCGTCAAACTTAGACTACGGGGAGGTGGTGTTTTGTGATACGACGGCTCATTACTGCCGCGCTACGACCGGGGTGACTCTCCGCCTGCATACTGCCTGCTAATTTGGTGGATGGCATTTGGGCCCGCGCGCTGCATGGCCCGCATGTCGGTGAACAAAAGTATAATGGCATTCAGTAGAGGGAGACGTTTCAATGACCTAGGAGGAGCCAGAAGCGGTAGAGTGTCTCCACTATACTAGTAGTAATTGTTTTTCTGGGTAGCTGTAGAGTGTCTCCACTGTACTAGTAGTAATTGTTTCTCTGGGCCCAAGACAAAACAGCCAATCCACACTAGTAAATAGTAAAATCAATTCAAAAGGTGCTACCCACACCCAACACACCGCCCCCCTCCCCCACAAGAAAAAAACCTGGGTGCTCTTCTTCCTCCTCGCTCCCACCCACCTCACGTCAGCTCGTTCCTACAAAAAACACCAGCTCCCCTTCTTCCTCACTCCTACAGAAAACCCCCAACTCCCCTTCTTCTTCGCTCGCACTACAACTAGGCTCATCATTCGTTACTCTACTCAAATCCGTGAGCGCGACGCGAAGCCCTCGAGGAAAATGGAGTCGGCTGACCCCAGCGCCAAGAAGATGAGGCTCCCGCCAGCGGTGACGCCTGTTCTAGATCCTGCACCCGGCAGCGCGGGGAGAAGCGGCGACCCCGCCCCCACCGGATCCCAGGAACCCGTAGAATCTCGGGTGGACCGCATCAGCGATCTCCCGGACGCCGTCCTTGGGGAGATCATCTCGCTTCTCCCCACCAAGGATTGCTGTCGTACCCAAGTCCTCTAAATTCGGTGGCACCATCTATGGTGCGCCATGCCCCTTAATCTCGGCTGTCATCAGCTATCTCTCTTCTATGATTTTGACATCCCCAGAGCCATCATCTCCTCCCATCAGGGTTCCGTTCAAAGCCTCTACATCCCGTCATGCTACCTGAGCAAGCATACCATGCCCTGCACGGTGGATGCTTGGCTGAAATCCCCTGAATTCATAGAACTACAGCTGCTTGAGTTCTACTATTCCCCTGGAAATCACATACCACATACAGAACGCCATGAACTTGTGCCCTCAGCACCGATGTCCATCTCGCGCTTTTCCTCCTCTCTCCACACCGCCACCTTTGCGCTGTGCTACCTTCCAGACAATCTGGTACTAACCTTTGACTCCCATTTCTCAAGAAACTTTCACTTGTGCGGGTTCGTATATCGGAGGCCTCATTGCACAACATCATCCACTCCAGTTTCCCTGCGCTGGAGTGCTTGGTGCTTGTTTTCACAGTTAGAATCAGTTGTCTCCAAATAAAGTCGCCTAACCTTGTAAGAATTGGAATTTCTTTTGACGGAAGGCAGCTCATCATCCAAGATGCCCCTTCATTTCAAAGGTTGATCCTTGATTCTAGTTATTCACCCTTGCAAATAACTGTCCTCTCTGCACCTAAACTGGAGACCTTGGGCGTAATACATGATCTCTGTGCTCATTTCAATATGGTGTTTGGCTCCACAGTTCTTCAGGTACTTTATATTATCATCTACACTTGTAACCATATGCTGCATTTTAAATTTCTGCGCATAATTTATATATCATCTTGGAGTACACATTTTGTACTAATATTATGTTCTATGCTCAATGAAGAGTTTCTCCATGGATGGCCTATCAATTGTGCTGGATTCTGTCAAGATCTTATATATCCAAATGAATAGTTTTGATCTGAACAAGATTATTGGCTTGCTGCAATGCTTTCCATGTCTGGAGAAGTTGTATATAGAGGTGATAATTTCACGCACATTGGAAGGCCGCATATAGTGTACTAGAATTAACCGTTCAGTTGTTGCTCTTTCGACACTCTTCTTTTAGACCTTAACTGTTTTCAATTTTTATGTCTATTTAGGCAACAGGACGGGGTAAGAAAGTTATAACCAATCGGTGGATTCGTAAGCATAGGGATTTTCTCACTTCTCATGAGATTCGATTGAAGACAATAACGCTATAACGATATGTAGCCAACCATGCAAACACAAGATTTGTCCCATTCTTCCTGCTGAATGCGAGGTTACTATTGTCCATCAAGCTTAAGTTTATCAGCAGCATGGTTTTGACGGATGGGTATGTCGAAGAGCAAAAAAAGGAGTTTCATGTGGGCAAAACAGCTTCTGAACGTGCCGGGCTTTTATTTACAACATATTGTGGTCATAATCCAGTAAATTTTACGATCCAGGATGTTTATTCTATGGACCTAACCGATCCATTTGACTGTGACTGCCGAAAATAGTGCTGGAGTTAGATGTTGTTGCCCTTTGCAATCTAGGTTTTTTTGTAAACCAGATGAACAATCAACCCTTGTGCTTTTGTACAGTTTGTAAGCTGGAGTTAGATGTTCCTGCCCTTTTCAACTCGACTGTGACTGTCATATTTTCTTTGAAACAAGGCAAATTGCTTGCCAATCGTTTAATTTAGAGTGAAATATTGTAACAAATCACAACCAATGGAAATAACATCACTCACGCTGGCTGCTTGAGCTCACTGTGCATTACAGAAGCCAAGTGACTAGCCCCCACCACCCCCACCAGTCACCCCTCGTACTCCCCTCCGCCTGCGATTGGACCCACGCTTCTTCAAAGGCTCCTGTTCGTTCCGTCCGTGGCCTCGCCGTCGTCCTCCGCATTGCGGCCTTAGTTCGCTCGCCGTGCGTGGTGGGCCGCCCTCTTCTGTTGTCAACATCGTTAACAACCGAGAGGAACAAGGAGATGAATGTACGTGGAGAGGATGACAATAGGGACCTACCAGCGTCATGGCAGTACGCAAGCAAGTGCCTCTATAGTACAAGCCCACAAATATGGTTCCTCCTAATGGTTGGACATCTGGGGCTCACGCCATCGTCAACGTAGTCAATAAACGAGAGAATTACACTACGAGCGCCTGACACCAGGGACCCATCAAGTCGCGCAGTTTTTCTTTGAGGAACAAGCAATTTTTTTTGAGACAATGAGGAACAAGCAGTTGTTATTTATACTAGTTTTAGCGACGGATCAGGGTAACAACGGGGCTGTGCGGGGGCTGTGGCCCGTCTAGCCAGGGTTTTATTTATGTTTACCACATCATGAGCCCAGTTGTGTTTTTTTCTTGCTGAAAATGGCTAGCCCAGTTCTATTTTTTTTAAAGAAATACCCAAACAAGGCCTACTTGCTTTATCGGCCCTGCTGGGCTGCAAATGTTTCATGATGAGGAGAGTTTCATTCGGTTTCCCAGAAATGGCCTGTACATTTTTAAAATACATCAAACCGGGAATTAGTTTCATTTTTTTCATTACAAGATCTTAAATTCCATTGATTTTTATGCGTGGAAAATTATTTTTCAAAATAGTTTGAATATGAATCGATATTTCTGGATTAAAAACAGTTGACCGCACCGAAATATGCAAAATTTCGTATACTTTTTAACCGTGGCCACAATATGGGGTGTAATGCTAACAAAAAGAAGATGGGCTCCAAAAAAAATCTTAAGAATTAGCAAATGGGCTGTACATTATTAGAAATAATGGCAGATGGGGTGTATGCTGTTTTCCACAGATTTGAGGCTGACTTGTGCGCCTACTACAGGTTGACGCGTATGCTTTCATAAAAAAAGGTTGACGCACACGCAACGCCCTGTCAACTTAGTCAACACACGAGAGTAGTGACTGTTGGATATCCATCCAACGGCTGTCGTGCTTCTTCAATCTCTGCTCTTCATGCTCCAACCAATCAAACAAGCGCCGGCGGGACTGCCTGCTCCCTCCTCCCACGGCCGGCTATGCTGCCGCGCAGGCCTCACGGCCCTACCGTACTCCCATCGCTGGCCTAGCCATCCCTCTACTCACCCACACATGCTGTTATTCTCCGTCGACGGCAGACGAACCAGTAAACCCTCGTACACCTCCACGTGGGAAACAACTACCGAGTCTTCCCTGGCTCCGTGTCGTTCCCTTCCTAGGCCTCGCCGTCGTCCACCGCCGTGGTGCTCTCGGCGCGACCTGGTCAACATGGTTAATGATCGACATCCATCGGAAGTGGACTGTACGTGGAGAGGCTGACAGTTGGGTCCACGGCCGCACGCAAGGAAATGCCTCCTTATTACGCACAAAATACTGATTCCTCCACCTGACTACTAGGACCCACGGGAAGGGCCTCTGTATTTCGTGAAAAAAAATGTTCCCCCCGCTGACAGGTCGGAACCACCAGCTATATCTTCGCACGCAAGGAAGTGCCTCCTTATTACGCCCAAAAAATTAATACCCCCCTGCTAGCTGGGACCCACCATATTGTTGGGCTGACTTGTGGGCCTACTAAGTTTACGGGGACGGAGGGCTTTGTCAACTTAGTCAATACTCCAGTGACCGTATGATGTCCATCCAACGGCATACGGCTTCTTCAACCTCTGGTCTTCTTGCTCCAGCCGCCCAAAGTAGCGCCAGTCGTGCCGCCTGCTCCTGCCTCCCGTGACCGGCTGTGCTACCGCCTGCTCCTGCCTCCCGTGTCCCGGCTCCGCGTCGTCCCTTTCCTAGGCCTCGCCGTCGTCCACCGCCGTGGTGCTCTCAGCGCGGTGTGGTCAATGTCGTCAACGACCGACTTCCATCGGAAGAGTACTGTACATGGAGAGGCTGACAGCTGGGTCCACGGCAGCCGCATGGAAGTGCCTCCTTATTACGCGGAAAATAATTATTCCTCCACTTGACAGCGGGGACCCACCGGACGGGCCACCAGTATTTTGTGAATTAAATCGTTTCCCCCTGACTGCTGGGACCCACCGGACGGGCCACCGTGTTTCGCGAAAAAAATGTTCCCCCCATTGTCAGCTCGGACCCACCGGAAGTGCCTCCTTATTACGCACAAAAAAATGAACACTCCCCCGGCTAGCTGGGACCCACCTTGGTGGGAGGCTGTCTTGTGGGCCTACTAAGTTGACGGGGCCGAAGGGCTTTGTCAACTTAGTCAATATGAACGTTTCTAGCTCCAGTGACCGTACGATGTCCATCCAATGGCCGTAGTGCTTCTTCAACCTCTGGTCTTCTTGCTCCAGCCGCCCAAAGCAGCGCCGGTCATGCCGCATGCTCCTGCCTCCCGTGGTCGGCTGTGCTGCCGCGGAGGCCTCACCGCCCCCTATTATTCCGACCGCTGGCCAGGCCCTGCGGTGACGAGAGCCTCACACCGCAGACGAACCAGTGAACCCTCGTACTCCTCTCCGCGCGGGCTTCCACCGCCGCGTCTTCCCCGGCTCCGCATCGTCCCCTTCCTAGGCCTTGTCGTCGTCCACCGCTGTGGTGCTCTCTGCACGGCGTGGTCAACGTGGTCAAGGAACGACTTCCATCGGAAGAGTACTGTACGTGGAGAGGCTGACAGCTGGGTCCACACCCACATCCCAGTTTTTTTGTGATTTGCCAATTAAGTCGCTTTGTCAGGCCTGTTGGGCTGCAAATCTTTCAAGATGAGGGGAGCTTTTCATTCGGCTGGCCGAGAAAATGGCCCATCACTAATGAGAAATGGGCTGTACATTTTTAAAACACATCAAACCAGCAATTAGTTTCAAATATTTTTTTTTTCATTTCAAGATTTTAAATGACATTAATTTTTATGCGTGGAGAATTTGTTTGATTTTATATTGATATACATTTATTTTTAAAATCAGTTTGAATGTGAGTCCAAATTTTGGGATTAAAAATAGTTCGGACCACACCGAAATATGCAAAATTTCGTATAATTTTTTAACCGTGGCCACAATGTGGGCTGTAGTGCTAACAAAAAGAATATGGGCTCCAAAAAACCTTAAGAATTAGCAAATGGGCTGTAAATTATTAGAAATAATGGCAGATGGGCTGCATGCTGTTTTCCACAGATTTGAGGCTTACCTAAAACAAAAGGTTGACGCACAAGCAGTGATGGTTGGATGTCCATCCAACGGCCGTCGTGCTTCTTCAATCTCTGCTCTTCCTGCTCCAGCCGCTCAAACAAGCGCCGGTTGGACTGCCTGCTCCCTCCTCCCCATGGCCGGCTGTGCTGCCGCGCAGGCCTCACCGCCCCACCGTACTCCCATCGCTAGCCTAGCCATCCCTCTACTCACCCACACCTGCTGTTATTCTCCGGCGACGGCAGACGAACTAGTAAACCCTCGTTCAGTCGTACTCCCCTCCGCGTGGGAAACAACTATTGAGTCTTCCCTGCCTCCGTGTCGTTCCCTTCCCAGGCCTCGCCGTCGTCCACCGCCCTGGTGCTCTCGGCGCGGCCTGGTCAACTTGGTCAACGACCGACGTGCATCTGAAGTGGACTGTACGTGGAGAGGCTAACAACTGGGTCCATGGCCGCACACAAGGAAATGTCTCCTTATTACGCGCAAAATAATGATTCGTCCACCTGACATCAGGGACCCACCGAAAGGGCCTCAGTATTTCGCAAAAAACGTTACCGCGCTGACAGGTCGGACCCACCAGCTATATCTTCGCATGCAAGGAAGTGCCTCCTTATTAAGCACAAAAAAAATGAATACTCGCCCTATTAGCTGGGACCCAGTATAGTGGCAGGCTGACTTGTGGGCCTACTAAGTTGGCGGGGACAGAGGGCTTTGTCAACTTAGTCAATATGCACGATTCTAGTTCCAGTGACCGTACGATGTCCATCCAACGGCCATAGTGCTTCTTCAACCTCTGGTCTTCTTGCTCCAGCCGCCCAAACCAGCGCCGGTCGTGCCTCGTGCTCCTGCCTCTCGTGGCCAGCTGCGATTCGGCGGAGGCCTCACCGCCCCCTACTACTCCCACCGCTGGCCAGGCCATCCCTCTACTCACCCACACCCCCTGTTATTCTACGGCGACGGCAGCCTCACACCGCAGCGAACCAGTGAACCCTCGTACTCCTCTATGCATGGGCATCCACTGCCGTGTCTTCCCCGGCTCTGCGTCGTCCCCTTCCTAGGCCTCGCCATCGTCCACCGCCCTGGTGCTCTCGGCGCAGCGTGGTCAACATGGTCATGGAATGGCTTCCATCGGACGTGGACTGTACATGGAAAGGCTGACAGCTGGGTCCACGGCGGCAGCAAGGAAGTGCCTCCTTATTACGCGCAAAATAATTATTCCTCCACCTGACAGGGGGGACCCACCGGACGGGCCACCATATTTCGCGAAAAAAACATTCCCCCCTGACTGCTGGGACCCACCATCTACACCTTCGCACGGAAGGAAGTGCGTCCGGGCAAAAAAAAATGATTTGCCCCCCTGACTGCCGGGACCCACCAGCTACATCTTCGCACACAAGGAAGTCCGTCCGGGCAAAAAAAATGATTCGCCCCCCTGACTGCTGGGACCCACCAGCTACATCTTCGCACGCACGGAAGTGCCTGACAGTCGGGACCCACCTGGTCGAAGCGTACGTAGCGTTATCATTCTGGTCGCGAACGTGTATGTACATACTGGTCGATCTAGAGGCGTGCACGTGTCGTAGATGTAGAGGGGCGCACGTGTCATAGTAGAGGCGCGCACGTAGCATGTACACATACGTATAGCGGCCAGGGTGCAAGAAAGAAAATATAGCCACGTATGTGTACATACGGGCGGGGTCTCGAACGCCTAGTCGCACATACTTATACGTACAGCGACGACTCATGTTCATGGGGAGGCAACGGAATGCGTCATGTTCATGGGGAGGCAATGGAATGCGTCGTGTTCATGGGGAGGCAACGGAATGCGTCGTGTTCATCGGGAGGCAACGGAACGCGTGGGAGCCAACTGGCTTGGACGGAACAGGCGATGGAAACGAGGCATGGCGTACCACATAACGAAGGAAACAGACCTCCTACGGCCGAAACGGGGGTCCTGTTGATCGGGAGGGGTGTGGCGTACCGCAAAACGGAGCAAACGGACCTCCTATGGTCAAAATGGGGGTTCTGTTGATCGGGAGGGGTGTGGCGTACCACAAAACGGATGAAACGGACCTCCTACGGTCGAAACGGGGGTCCTGTTGATCTGGAGGGGTGTGGGGTACCGCAAACTGGACGAAACGGACTTGTGCTGGAGCGCTACGGTCGAAACGGGGGGGAGGGGTGTGGCGTACCGCAAAACGGGACTCCATGGGATACTGTTCATCTCCACCGTCGACCTCCTCCAGCCTCCACGGGCTACCGTCGACCTCCTCCAGCCTCCACGGGCTCCTGTTCATCCAGCCTCCACCGCGCGCTACACCACTGGCTACTGTTCAACCATCCTTCCACGGACACCCCTCCACCGTCTACTGTTCTTCCAGCCATCCACACCACGGGGTCCTGTTCAACCACCCCTCCACGGCCACCCCTCCATCGTCTACTGTTCATCCAGCCCTCCACACCACGGGGTCCTGTTCAACCACCCCTCCACGGCCACCCCTCCACCGTCTACTATTCATCCAGCCCTCCACACCACGGGGTTCCTGTTCATCCAGAGGCAACGCCACCGCTCACTGTTCATCCAAACCCCCCCACAAGACTCACTGTTCATCCAATCGATTGGCTTTAGTTAGCAGCAGTAGCGAAGGAATCACTCCATCGGGTTCAGTTAACAGCCATCAATCGATCACTCGGGTTCAGTAACGTGTAGCCTCCAGTGCAATTGCTCGGGTTCAGTTAGAGCCCAACACCTCGCTTGGGTTCAGTTAGAGCCAACGCCTCGCACACACGCGCGTACGTACGAGAGAAACGCGCATCGCTCCGCCCCCGACCTCCCACCGTAACTAGCAACTCCCCGAAATTTTCCTCCCCCTCGCTTCTACCACGGTTTTTTCCGTCATGGACGGCCCAAAGAATGTCATGCAGGTGCGTGTCTGGCCCGCCCAGGACGAGAGCCCATTTTCTGTCATGATTTTTTGTCATAGAAGTAGGAGCCCACCACATCTATGATGATACAGGGTTTTGTCACAATTATCGTCATAGAAGTGTCATATGTATGACAGAAAAAAATTTCGTTTGGCCCAAAATGTCACGGATGTGTCTTTTTTTTGTAGTGATATACATATGTTTGAGCCACATGCACATAGTGAGTTTTGTCTTCAGGCACTCCCTCACAAGGTTATCGGCCACAAGCTATCCCATTTTGCGGTGTAGTGTGCACATCCATCATTTTGACCAACAATGAGTGAGAGAGGTTTTACGACCAAGTTAGATTATGCTTGGTCCGTGTTACAGTACGACTTGGTGAGATGCCCTCTCCCCCCGACGTGTGTGTTTGTGGGGGGTGGGGGGCTACTTCGCACTGCCTGCAACATCCGTGGGGTCGGGGAAGTCCATTTACTTTGCGAGGCACATGTGCCACATCAAAGTTGTGAATGGTAGTTAAATATCACACCACACCATTTTCATGCATATGGTCTCACCCATCTCGTGCCACAAGCACACATTTGTGGGTCGGCACACGGTCCACCTTTGTTCGGAAGCGAAAGGGGGTTTGACCATGATAGACTCCTATAGGTTTTGTGTTACATTAGGGTGAGATTTCAGACCTAGCTATTTGAGGGCATGCGTTCGTAGCTAGGATTCCCTTACCGCCAACATGAAGTGGGGTTCGTAGGGGGTTCGCATGCTTGTTTTTAAATGTTATGCATGTTGCAGTTAACACATCTTTCCACTTCTCGTTTTGCTTAGCAAGCATGCTTAAATCTGCACACTGAAGCTATCATTTGTAGATTATGTTCTCTACCATGGATATATTTGTTTGATGTTTAGCCTATTGTGCTTAACATGCCTTTATATGTACTCACACAGGACAATATTGGGAATAACTACTGTTTTCCATCAAGGTTAGTTTCATCGCATTGCTTATATATACTCACTTTTCAGGATGTTGGTAGATGGTACCATAAAGCCCGGGGCCGATAAGGGATTAATCGTCTAATCGGAAATTTCACTAAATATATTTGTAGCCCATTTACCGGTAGGTTAACTAGGGCCATATTTAATATATTTGAGGCTACATAGCAACATGCATTTTACTGAATGACTAAATATGCAATACCAGGCTACATAGAAACAAGGAAGAGTGCTACCTTAATGTTCTGATGATGTCTCAACATACATGGAAGAGCAGCAGCAGGAACAACAACAACAACAACAACAACAACAACCCAACAACAGTTAACTGAAGTTAATCGACCGATATTTGTAACAATGTATTAAACTCCATTCACCCCATAATATAAGATGTTAATTCATCCAATATGTGAGTATATTGGATGTAATAAGATCTTATATAATGGGATGGAGGGAGTGTTGTACTACACAATTATGCAATTGTTGTTTAGCTTCTAATTTTAACTTTATGATTTTAGGTACATATGTCATTGGTAATGATCCATGCTTCAACCCTTTCTGTGTATGGGGCATTGAGATATTCATGAACCAGCATCAAGTGAGGAAACTGATAAAGATTGTTATTAAAATGGGTAAGATGTCAATCAAACTATTTATTTATACTTTATGCAAGACAACAATGAACTACAACATGATAAGTAAGAACTCCGTAGCCTTATTTTTGCTGCCCATAATGAGTTGTATTAGATGACAATGTCTAAATCTTTTTCATTTGCAGTGGTTCCCGAAGTAGTTTACTCAAGATTACCTCTCAAACTACATGATTGGCGACCGACCATCACTAGGGGTTGGACTAGAATCGTGCATGCCTTCTGCATGGAGGAGAGCACAATAGGGGCATTCCGCTTCACCTTTTCAGCAACCAGAATGCCTATCGCCTCTTTTTGTACCATCTTTAATAATACAAATATACAACCCCGGTTCATCATTCTTTATTTGGTGCTTATGTAATTCTTTTTTGATGTAATTCTTCAAAATATGTACCTGTGAATCGAATAATGCATTTGTTGTTGAACCTGATGGATATGAAGTAAGTTATATCCTACTTTCAAATTGAAATTCGGTACAATTTTAAATAGCGGCAATTAAATTAGGGTGAAAATACACTCTGCAGGTCATTACGATGCACATGGGCTATAAAGCTCATCCTGTGTGATATACATCATAATCCGACATGGTTCGAAGAGAGGAAATGTGTGTAACCATGCACACAATTGCCATTTCCAAAGCGTGTGTGATGTCAGACAATATCACAAATTGTGCAAGGAAACTAAATGTCTATGATAATCGCCTTATCATACATGCTTTACAATCATGAACTGTTTGTGATGGGGCGCGCATCATAAATGTAGCACCATAGAAGTCAGACTATGATGGCCATGTGAGCACAAATGAGTAGCAAGGATAGAGCATTTGGGATATGTTAGATGTCACAAACAGTTGTCTGAAGACTCACATTTGGGATACATGCTGGCAACGCATATGCTTAGTTATTGAAAACATATGCATTGCTACTCCCTATCCCCATGGTTTTTGGGTCATGTGGGAAGGACCCCCCCTATCGCCCACACTAGCAAGGTGACGGTTTAAAATGTCATCGTAGAAAGGGGTTAAAACCTGTTTGTATAGCAGCTTGCTATACCAGTGTAGTACCGTCCTGGGGAGTAGTAGTACCACTCTAGCGGTACTGGTGAACTACAGTACTTCGGACACTGACGCTTGTTTTAGGTATTCTGTAATGAGCACTTGTAGGACGATAATCCCGAGTGGTAGTACCGCTCGTACAGTACTGCGACTCATGCTACTACTCCACTACTGCAGAATCACCAAACCCTAAAGGGCTAAGAGGTAGTACCGCTACCCAGAGAAGTAGTACCTCTTGTGCGGTACAACCAACATCTACCTTCGCCTAGAGTATCGCTTAGTTTTGGGCTCCTGTAACCTAATTCAGCTCCAGTGGAAGTAGAGCGGTAGTACTGCCCCGTGCGGTACTACCGCACTACCTATCTCTACTACCATGGTTCCACCTCTATGTGCAACACTAAGCGGAAGTACTACTTGTGGGAGCGGTAGTACCACTCCAGCGGCACTACCGCATTTGTGACTGTGTCAGTTGCACGCTTTGGCTAGAACTACCGGCAGTAGTATCTAGTATCGCATGTGCATGAGTTGTGGAGAGAAAATGGTTGGATTTTCCCCTCACTATATAAGGAGGTCTTCCTCACCAACAAGATCTACCTCTTTTCTCCCAAGCTCCATTTTTGCCCCAAAGATCATTTTCGCCCCATCTCTCTTCCTAGCCAATAGAACTTGTTGATTCTCTAGGGTTTGCTTGAGAGGGCCCCGATCTACACTTGCACCGAGATAAATTTGATTCCCCCACTAATCCATTACGGATCTTGTTTTGTTTGATGTTTTGACA
The DNA here is from genome assembly GCF_018294505.1 of Triticum aestivum. Classification (NCBI taxonomy): domain Eukaryota; kingdom Viridiplantae; phylum Streptophyta; class Magnoliopsida; order Poales; family Poaceae; genus Triticum; species Triticum aestivum. Next base: position 325,096,202 of record NC_057801.1, on the reverse strand, counting down.
CCCTCAATGGAAGAGGTCACCTCACCCCAACCTTTTTTGTAAATGTCTGGTTGTCTCCTTCAAGGGCACCACTAGTGGAATCACGGCTTGCATTGTGTGAGGGCATGAGGATAATACGGTGGCCCTAGTGGCTTCTTGGGGATCATTGCGCCTGCATACCACTCCAATGGAGACGTACTTCCCCCTGAAGAGAGGGAACTTCGGTAACACACCCTCGTTTCCATCGACTCCACTCGTGGTTATCTTTCACCTTTACTTTGTGCAAGCTATTATTGTGTGGTATCCCTTGCTTGCTTGTGTGGTGTTTGTTGTTAGCATCAGATAGGTTGTTCACCTAGTTGCATATCTAGACAACCTATTTGTTACTAAAATGGATTTGTTAAGAAAAGCTAAAAAATGGTAGTTTCCTATTCACCCCCTCTAGTCAACCATATCGATCCTTTCAATTGGTATCAGGGCCTCGTCTCTTTGTAAGGGCTTAACCGCCTAAAGAGTATAGCTGATGACAGGGCAAGGGCGGATGACTTACCGTCGGTCGAGGCGGTGGCCCTGGTCACCCATGAGGATTTAAATAAGGCAATTGCCTCACTTAAATCATCCGTGACGGTCGAGGTCTAATCCTTGTTTAAGGAATTCCATGATGGTATTAAAATATCTACTGATCCATTGCAATTGGTTAGCCCCACATGAAAAATCAGATGCCAACTCTAATAAGGAGGGGGCTAGTAGTGATAAGGTCAATGAGTCTCAAGGAAAGAATGGGATGGGCATCCATGCCGCGGTTGCCCCTCCCCCGGTCTATGGAGCACCAATCTGATCACCTCACATAGAAAACCTTAGTCCTCCTCCTAAGCTTGTGTTGAATGATTTTTCCTAATTGGGTTTTTCGTATCAACTATCATTGAATCACAGCTCAAAACATCTTTGGAGAATCATTGAGCAAGGTTCTACCCGCATGATCCAAACAACCTCACTCCAAGAGAAGAAGGGGACAATCAATTGACCCACTCTGCTTTGTTTATTCTCCAAGCCACAATGCCTCCCTAAGAGCTCGCATACTTATGCCCATTCACTCTTGCAAAATATGTGCGGGAACACATTGTCACTTTGTACAAGGGAAGCTCGTGCATTTAATGCTCCAACTTTGAGGTGGTCCTCGATGAGGGCGATGATTTGATGATGAATGAGGACGAGGATCCTCGTGAACTCTATTGGAGATTGACAACTCTTGCTATCTCACTCCGAAACCATGGGAGCAAGAATATGGATGATAGTTGGATCAAGCGGAAGTTCCTCAAGGCCATTGATGAGTCCAATTTATGTGATAGTTTTACTATGTATTTTGTGCCTATATGCTAGGCTTTGTGGAATTTTACCGCGTTAGCGCACTTCCTTTTGTTGATAATCCCTCATGTGACGTCTTTTGGATCAATTATCATTGAATGGAGAAAATCCTCATAAATGGTTGTGGGATCACGTATTTAAAGTGATAATCACTTTCCATAAAAGAATCAAGCAAGGAGGCCAAAGGAATGGGTGTCATCGCGCTTCCAAAGCGAAAGATGACGTTCCATACATCCGCGACCACCCGTATGAGCGGTCGTATGGCATGTCGCCGCCACCGCCACATCAACTATTTCCACCCCGTCGAATCAAATCGCAGATGAGATGCCCAGCGACACTAGAAACTCATCCAGAAGGCAGAACCCTAGTCTCTAGAGTTAATCCGAAGGAGAGATTGGCAAGGAGAATAAGCGGGGTCCCTCACCACAAAAAGGGACAACATCACCACCGCCATCATCATAATTCACTCCATCATCATTGTCATCATCCACATCCTTATCATTTACAACATCAAAAACCCTTGTGGATCCTTCGGTGTATCATTTGAATCACTCATCCATGTATGCCATTACCATTGCTATCGTGTTTGTTGTCCTCATGTGTGAGTAGACCCCTAGTTCTCTGGGATTTGGATGAACCTTCGTATATGTAGGATCTGAAACGTTCTTGTGGATACGAGATCCCCTGTTGAATGCTTAGTATAATAACTTCACGAATGTTGTGAAGGGGCCCCACTCAGCATTTGTGCTTTATGGAAACAAAGTATATCACTATCGTTGTAAAGGTTTAGGATACGAAAGTAATTTGAGGTGACAGTAAAATCCTACTGCTGCTAGTCTTTGCAATTGACCGGGGAATTACCAAGAACCCTTAGAGAGGCCACATCCACGGGGAAATCCTTAATTATCATGAGTTGTAACCCTCTGGGGGATACTATGATGGTGGTGTGCATGGCATGAAGTCTACCATGACTAGAACATGTATTGTACCCAGCTTTGCCCAGCATAATCGTCAACAGTGAGCTAGTAACATACCAATGGGGATTCCGGATTCCCTGAGAACGTCTTTTTATTCTGTTGTTTCCCAAGTCATCGCAATGCTTGCACTTCATTCACTTTTATGTTATTTATACAAGTCACAACTCTACTCAATAATCATTTATATTCGCTCTCACTCTGCTTTGAGTCTACAATTATCCGCAGGAACAAAAATACACAATTCTCTACAAGAGGCAGAAGTTTGATCCGTGTGCTCCCTATGGGATCGATACTCCTACTTCGAAAAGGCTACAACTAAACATTGTGTACTTGCAGGTCACCAGGACTTTTCTGGCGCTGTTGCTGAGGAGCTGAGCCCTTTTGGGTCTTGCCTTAAGTTTTGAATTATTTTGTGTCCTAACAATTTTGTAGATAAAAAGTAGACATGGTCCTTAAATAACAAATTTGTCACGTAGTACTGGAATTGGTTGCAGGACCGTCAAGGGACAGAATTTTATATCAGTTGGTACTAACCTACCTGCCAAAACATATGAGATAAACCCTCGGTTGATTGGTATGGTGAAATAAAATATATTCCGAGGTTATGCAACAGAGTGCCTCTATACACATATTACAAAATTTGACTATGCGTGTGGAACTTTTCAGTTGCAGGACTTGACTAATGAAGAAATAAAGTCAAAATATTTCCTTATTTATTAGATTGAGGAGTTGCCAAATGGTTGAAATGCCAGCCTATGACCATCTTGAGGATCAGGTCAGAATTGTTGAAAGCGTTCTTTACTTAATATTATCCTCAAGGAAAATTATATACAATAAGAAGGAAAATCGGCAGCTTTGGGCAACAAGAAGGTGAGAAGTTGGTTGATGCATATATAAGGTATCGTGAAATACTCTTTGCATGCCCTGAACACCATAATCCCGATTACTTAATAGTTAACTTCTTTTGTGTTGGACTTGTCTCATGTAGTAAACAAGATTTAGGTCTTGCTTCTAAAGGTTCTTTTCTGGGAACCCGGATATCATAGGCTTGGAGTTTACTTGACAGGACGAGGTATAATGCTGAGAACTGGTACCTTTGTTCAAAGGAAAAGAGCAAGGTTGATCTTGTTTATGATGATATAAAGTCTTTCCATATAACTGCTAAAGTCAAATAGTTACATCGTCAATTAAACATTTGACCTGACCCCATGTTGCATGTTTCGAAATACTTCTCTTAGTTCTTGAAATTGCTAGAGAAAAAGTACTTGAAATACAGTAGGGAGTCTAAAGCTATTCGCATGGCAGAGGCTATAAAGATGAAGACTACTCTGCCTGAGAGGCTAAAAGTAGCCTATCATAAGCCAAATTGCAGGGATCCAGAGGGAAGATCTTTAGCTAAGGGGAGGATGAGTGTCAAGTTAGAACAATGCAGGGCTCCACCTAATGTTGATCTAGTAAAAGAACTTGCTACACCTATCACTACCGCAGGATGGTCCAAATGCGACACTACAGTTAGAGACCCTTTGACGAAACTGTGTGTGGTGCATTAATCGCTAACAATGATGTAAAAAACCATCAAAGAGATACAAAACATTTGCGATGGCGGAGACATTAAGCATGATTCAGATTATAGTGGCGTGTGCGATGCGTGGCATACGGTTAATATAGATGAGCTGTTTGCAATGAGCTAGAACAACAGAAACGGTCATCCATATGAAGGTGTGTGCGATATGCGGCATACAATTCACTCAGATGAACTATTTGCGATTATGGGACGCAATAGAAACGGTTAGCCAAATAAAGGTGTGTGCGACACGCGACATACAATTCACTCAGATGAACTGTTTTCGATTAGGCAACACAACAGAAATGGTTCAATTTAACAAGATTCGTATGATACACGACATATAGTTCACATATATGAACTGTTGGTTATGAGCTAAAAGAACACAAATGATTCATGTAAACAAGATGTGTGTGATACACGACAAACAACCCACTTGTATGAACTATTTCCGATGAGAAAATATAACACAGACGGTTACTACAGTTAATTCTGTGTGATTCAGTGTGTAGAAAAAACTTAAAAAATGCAAACTAGTTGCTTGCGATGGCTAGGACTATCGCATTGCGAGTACTCATGTGTGATGATTAGTAAGTTACACATATGTTTCCTTATGTTAACACATGTGTGATAACACGTGACACAGCATACAATTTCGGGTTGTGCGCTCCACTTAGTATTCCTGCGCTCTAGCAAAGGCTTCCCGCAGTCCACAGGGGTGAATTGTAAAATCCCCAATCCCCTAGACAGTTGTTAGCTATGAATAGCCACAGTAATGGCCGGTGGCAGCGACTCGCTACTAATCCACTTGCTAGCTAGTTACCCACACATACCGGCATACCAACGACCGACGACAGGATGGAGTTGCACAACAGGAACGGGTGCCAGATATCATAGTTTAGGTTAATTAAGTATACCTGCAGAGCCGGAATCATCCGGCTCTGGAGATATAATTAATTAATATAATCTAAGATCAAATAACTAAAGCTTCGCCAATGTGAATCTGCGCTGGCCCCAACCGCTGGCAGAGCGCATGCAGAGGAACGTGTCCTGAGCGTGCCTTGGCGCCTAAATAGCGAACAGAGCATGCGGAGGGACGTGACCTAACGACGCCTTGGTGCCTAAACGGCTAGTAGAGCGCGGTGGGACGCGAGCAGAGCGCATCGTGGCCGTCTAAATGGCGAGGAAGCACATGCATAATTACTGCATATAGCAGTTGAACATAGCAGGGAATAGCCGTCCAACAATAATATTTTCAATGACATGCATTAATATTTTCTTAGTTAAATCCAAGGTCAAATTTTGGTACTACAAAATAAGAAGGGGAACAATAAACCACGACAGAGCTACTACCTATACAATCATAGATGCCCAGTGCAGAAATTAATGACGTTATACACGTGTCTCGCAATCCACACCAATGCTTTCCACCTCTTCCGTCATCGGTTTCGCACCACTAGCTAGTGGCTTGCTCCAGATGACCCAGGCGGCAATGCACCATAGAGACACTATGAGAAGATCTAGTCCACACCCATCTACCATTAGTTATTCCAAGCATTCCAGGCAATGACCAAAGCTTCGACGTCGACCCCTTCCTTCATTACATCTTCGGCAAGGAGAATGAGCCGGAGAAGGTCGGGGATCAAGAGCTTCATCGGCCGGTGTAGGCTCCATGGCCCATCGGCAACGATATAGCCGTGTCCTTCCTCGGGCGCACAATGGACATATTGCAGAGAAAGTGTAATGAGCAGTTTGCCATCCATCGTGCAAAACATCTAGAGCTGCTAGGCGGCATGATCGGCGACCCACTCGAAGAGCCGCCGTCACAGGTGCTCATAGAGATTCTGATGCCCCGCCAGAAATGGGCAGGGGACCTCTGTTATTCAGTTATGAGACAAACAGCCTGCGACATCATCATTGCTAGTGGAAGCCGTGTTAACCTCGATCCCAATGATGTGGTGGCCGGGCTCGAGCGCATCCTTGGCGGAGTTGATGTCCCTAACAAAGTAGAACATCGCCAATGTGGTATCTTGAGGATGCAACTAATGGACAGAATTTTCTACCAGGGCTGACAGATGGAAATTAAGTAGTTCCACGGGCGTATCATGCGCGTGATTGCACACTATCAAGCTCTACTGGAAGGGGCCCAGTAGCCCCAAGAGCCTACTAGCGCCAGAAGCCCTATAGGTGAAGACGGGTACCGTCATCATGTGTCGGAGCACTCGGAATGAACGCACGCAAGGGTGCTATGTTGATCATGGAGTCTGAGAAGACCGTCATCGGAAGGCCGCTAGCTCAGCCTTTTAGCCTATATTTTATTATAATTATACGCAAATGTTGCATATCGACATTTTAAGTCACTAAGCATATGTATCTTTTGTGTGTTTTGGGTGTTGCCGCATGTGGCCTTTTAAATTATTTTGAATATGTAAGACAATTATTAACTGTTGCCATTGTAAATTTTCCTCAAAGGCGAGCTGAGCGCGCGCAGGGAAGCTAGAGCGGAGCATGCCGCAGCCGCCTCAATGGCGAGTAACACGCATGGGCAAACGCGGGCAGAGCATGCTGCGGGCGCCTCAACGACGAACAGAGCGTGAGGTGGTCCGCGAGTAGAGCGCACCGCGGCCGCCTGAATGGCAAGCAACCACACCAGCACATTACAATTCCGGTCAACCTTCTCGCACCATGTGGGAGGCGCGATGGCCTTTCCATCAGACACGATGGTGATATCTGGACCGTGTTTGATAGTGGGCGGACACATCCGAGAACATGGGCCCACGTATACTTTCCTGAATGGCGAGCAACCACACCAGCACATTACAATTCTGGTCAACCTTCTGGCACCGTGTGGGAAGCGCGACGACATTTCCATCGGACACGATGGTGATATCTGGACCGTGTGTGATAGTAGGGGGACACATACACCTGCGAGAACGTGGGCCCACGTATGCCATACAGGAACCATTCCAGGCTTGGATCCCAGAACCATTAATAAATTTTGAGCTGGTTTCTTGTCACATTCCAGATTACCACACCATAAACAATTGCAAATTTGTTCACACCGATGAAACCTAAACGTATTACCGCTTAGCACTGGGCTATAATAAATACACACTAAAAATTGCTTCACAATTTGTCGGGGTACACAAAGAGGGGTGTATGTTTCCCCCTGATTTGTGACCGAACAACAAACCACCAGTCCGACAACCCCTGGACGACCAGACCAAGCAAAAGAGATAGCTCTTTGACAATTTAGAGGGCAGATCAAGAAGACCAAGTCAAGCCGAGGGAAGCAAGACACCGCTAAGGGAAAGGCTCCCTTGCCGGGTAGGCGAGCCTATCGAGGCCGAGGTTACTCCGAAGACAAGTCTCAAGACTGCACCAGCAAGCTTGTCGGGGGCACAAAGGGCGGACCACCCCACCAAGGCTCCACCGCTGCACCTCACAGCGATGCAAGTCATCAATCGGTGTGGTGTCAAGCCCCCAAGTGGCTAGTTGTCTATTTCTTGACACATGGCAGCCACTTCCGAAGGAAATCACCTCCAAATAACACCCGTCCAAAGACGTGTCGAATAGGCAGACAAGAAGGTGGCTAACCAGCCCGACAAGGCTTGCCGGGCACGCCATGATGTGATACTAAGCGACGCATTTAATGCGCTCTGCCTTGTCTGCAGAGTTATGTATGATAGCACCGTTTTCTATCTAATCAGTACAGAATGACCGATTTGTCATTTTGGTGATCCCTTGATCTATAAAAGGAGGGCCATGGCAACCATAGTAAGGATTTGGACCCTTGTACACACATACGCGCATAGCTGCCCTCGCTCCAAGGCAACCCTATCGGGCTAGAGCGTTGCCTCTCCACCATGGTTTTCTCATCAATCCACCAAAGTAGGAGGACGGTTTTACACCTCGCGGTGGCCCGAACCTAGGTAAAACTACCTATGTGATCTCTCTCGTGCTGTGCTACGTTCTCCGCTCTTCGTGCAATGTGCTCACCCCCAAACCACAAGGGAATGATGGCCCCATAGGCGGCCGTGGTTTCCCACGACATCTTTGACGCGCCAGGTAGGGGGAAGCGCTTGCACGAACCCGAGAAGCATACGCATCATGTAATCTTCATCATCTTCTTCATCGATGGCTTCATTACCCATGACGCCCAAGAAAAGGGTGGGGGGCATAAGGGCAGGAAAGAGCAATATTGCTCCCCCCTACCCTATCCAGAACCCATCATCTCTCCCCACCATAGCTGCTGCGGCGGCGGAAACCAAGAGCGGTAGCGGCATGGCTGCCCCGAACGGTTTAGGCAGCATGGTTGCCATGCAGGCCCATTCAGGAAAAGAGCAAGATGCAAGGACACAAGGTTTCTCTCTCCACCACTCTCTATTATCAACAATCGAGCTACACTGGGTCTAGTGTCATCGATGTCGATGGGCCCATGCAATACTCGGTTTAACATTTACCCTACATAGGGAAATCCTGAGTGGAGCACCGGTGCGAATCCATTGATCGACGCCCCGGTAAGTATGCTTCGGCAAGGCCGTCCGCTTTGGCGTGACTTTTGCGCCAGCTGCCGCCAGATTCCCTGAAAAAGCATAAGGAGGAGGAGAGAGAAACCAGTCGTACCCTGTATCACGCCCTGCCGCCCGCAAGAAGCATATGGTTGAGACGATACTTGCAGGGAGCCAAGAAAAAGTACCATGACCCTAGCCTCCCGAGGACGTGCGAATGCGACAAGAGGCCATGGCCGGAGGGAGTGGGAGGGAGCAAGGATAAAAGATAAGTCCATGCCATCATTGCCCCTTATAGATTTCACAATTTACATTTGTTTATCCCTTGGGTACCGAAGTTTTCATATGAAGAAATCCTTCACAAGATGGCACCTTTGCTAGATTTCTGTCAGCACCCTCATTTCGTTTCGACCCTGCTCGCGGAATGGGCCGCTGGGTTAGAAACTACCAAGGAAAACCTGCCAGGACGCATCCACACCAAGATGAATGTTAAGGGCCCGACCCTTACGACAATTACAGCAATATGATACCGGCAGGCAACAAGAACGTGCATAGAGATTAAGCATACGAACACAAATGGGTAAACTCAAAAGGGATAGACACGTAATCAAAGATTAAGCAAAAACATCAGTTTCACACAAGCATAAACGATACGACGTCTAAATATAGGACATGCATCGTGTTTTGTTATAGGACAGCGCAGTGGCAAGGACAGTTAAAGGCCGGGCTGGCGACCTCGTGAAGCCGTTGGGGACCTTGTCGGCGAGGGGGGAAACCTTCTCCTCGGTAGCAGAAACGTCTGCACCCTTCGGCGGCTTCCTAAAGTCATCGGCAAGGTCGAGGTCTGGATGACGGCAGGAGATATTGCTCAGAACCATGAGGAGGGCATTGCAGGCAAGCTTCCGAGATTCAGTCGCGAAGCGGTCGACCCTTCCCTTCTCATGCACCTTCAGCTTTTTGATCAGCTCATTGAAGAAGACCCCTATCTTGATGCCGGGGACCTCCTGCTTCCTGGCCGAGCAGACTGGCCCTTCCATGGCCATCAATGCAGTTTGGGCAGTGAGACGCTCGGCAATGTCAATCATGCTCTTGAGCCAGAGGTCGACCTGCTCAGAATGATTCACCAGCTTGTCCTGTGCATCCTTCCGAAGACGCCTTGTGGTATGCAGGTCTTTTGTCAGCTGCTACTCACGGGACCCACTAGATTCTACCGAGCTCTCCCAGGTGCCAATCCTGGCCTTCAAGTCTTCAACGGTGCTATTGGCAGTCTCAAGGTCTTAGCTCTTGGAGGAGAGCTGTGATTGTATATCCTTCAGAAGGATCTCTGCTTTCTGCGCCTCCTCCTTGAGGGTCGTGACCTCCTTGGTGCTCCCGGCAAGCTCTTCAGTTAGCTTGGCCACTTGTTGCTCGAGGTCAGTCTTGGCAGTGGATGCAGCATGAAGGTCATCAGCGAGCTTCTTTAGTTGGGTAGCAGAATGAGTAGTGAGGGCATCCAGGGTTGCCTGGTGCTTGCCCTCTATCTCCTTGGTGTGCTGCTACAAGAAGGCTTCCAGATCGTCGTCCTTGGCACGCAGGGTGGCCTCAAGCTTCTCCTCCGGAGAAGAGATATTGTGCTCCTTGGCGTCCAGAAGCACCTTGCGCTCCGCCAGGCGGGCCGCCCGGGCAATAACATCCTCCCTTGCCATCGAGATTGTCTCCTATTGCCTCATCAGGACCTGGAACTGCTCGCCATGCCAGTCGCAGCTCGTTACCTTTGTCCCTCAGCTGCTGGTCCACCTTGTTGGCGGAGTTGCGCTACTCCCTGAGCACTTGCAATTTCTGGCTGTGCCAGCCTTGCATCTCCTTAATTCCTGCCAACATGGACTCCAGGAAAGATAAGTCCATGCCTGCAGTAACAGAATCATCTGCCTTGTCAACCCCTTGGTACAGCGACGCCAGAATGCGCTGTTGCACTTCATCATGTTCCGTGCATGTCGCCACTTGTCGGTGTTCTAGGAACCAGGGTACCCATACTTGCCTGCCCGCTGCCCATGGCGTGGCTCCAGCGACGTCCTGGTACAGCCCATCTACAACACCAACAAGACAAGACCCTTGTGAGGGGCCAAGCCTCGCGAGGCGGGCGACATCAAGACCTCTAGAGGTAGTGGCCTTCCTATGCTGCCTCCTGAGGAGCGGAGATTTCTATGCGGGGTTCTCAACCTGATGAGGTTGCGGTGACTCAAGCCATGACGACCAAGGCCAGGCGGGTGCCAGCGGGCTCAGAGAAGCACATTTCCTCTTTCGTGCTAAGGAGGCAAGCGTAGGCGCAGGGTCCCGAGGAATCACCCAAAGGTTTCCATTCCCATGCAACAAGACCGAGACCGCCAGGACGAATGTCTTTGCCGAGCCCATCACGACATCACGAACAGGAGCTTTGCAGGAGAAGACCACTTTTTGTTACGATAAGTTGTACTACTTGTCCCCGTTCGAATTGGCCACTTTGGGATCCCTTCCCGCCTACGTTTTGGGGAAGAGGACCAAGGCCACTATAAATATAGGCTTGCCACCACCATAGCAAAGGACGGAACAATCGAATCCCCTCAGCTCACATCCACACCAGAGCAAACCTCCTGAGGTAGTTCTTCCCTTGTACTAGTTCATCCCCAGTCCCCCGCGAGGCTAATCCACCACAAAGAAGGAGTAGGGTTTTACACCTCAAGGTGGCCCGAACCTGGGTAAAATATTGTGTCCATCTTCTTCCTTGTTCATCGAGCTAGGCCATGGGGGCAATGAATCCGTTGGCTGGAGAGGTTGAGTTCTTCGCACATGCCCCAGAGTTCGAACGTCTCTTGGGTCTGCAGAGCCCTGAATCCGACATTTGGCGGCAAGCGCAGGTGCGGGGTCCCATGGATTCGCCCAAAGGTTTCCATTCCCGTGCAAAAAGATTAAGACCGCCAGGACGACAGGACAGATGTCATCGCCGAGCCCACCACGGCGTCACGACCAAGAGCTTTGTAGGAGAAGACTACCTTTTGTCAGGATAAGATGTACTACTTGTCCGCTTTTGAATTGGCCACTATGGGAACCCTACGTTTTGGGGGAAGAGGACCAAGGCCACAATAAATATAGGCTAGCCACCACCATAGCAAAGGACGGAACAATCGAATCCCCTTAGCTCACATCCACACCAGAGCAAACCTCCTGAGCTTGTTCTTCACTTGTACTAGTTCATCCTCATCCCCCCTCGAGGCTAATCCACCACAAAGCAGGAGTAGGATTTTACACCACAAAGTGGCCTGAATCTGGGTAAACTGTCGTGTCCATCTTCTTCCTTGTTCATCGAGCTAGGCCGTGGGGGCGATGAATCAGTTGGCTGGAGAGGTTGAGTTCTTCGCACATGCCCCAGACTTCGAACCTCTCTTGGGTCAGCGGAGCCCTAAATCCGACATTTGGCATGCCAGGTAGGGGTGTGTATCGAAGATCCGCTTCCCCATCATCTGTGCTCCCCCGTGCCACGTGGTTCCCATGGGAGCCGCTGGGCCGACTGGTGCATTCGGAGGCGTCGCAGCCCTACAAGCTTTCTCCCCCGCCTTGCGGCAGGTGGAGTGGCCGCCCAAGTTCAGGCCAGAGTTGCCATGATGGTTTGATGGTGCAGTGGACCCCGCGAGGTTCCTCCGGGCATACGCGGAGGCCATCTGGGCAGCGGGCGGCAACGACAAGGTCATGGAAAATTGGCTCCCTATGGCTCTCACGGGCGTGCCTCGCTTCTGGTTACTTAACTTACCAGAGTCTTCGGTGATCTCCTGGGAGGAGCTGAGCGATCTCTGCATCACATGTTTCACGGCACCAGTGCCCCATGTCATTGCGGGCATCCTCAGTGGGTCGCAGGTGCTGACATCGAGTCACCATGGAAAGCAGATCTTCTGGCAAGTGGCGGCCATCCGGCCGCAGCAAGTAGCTCCCCCGGACTAGGCGCCCCCCTAGGACGACCTCGTCTTCGACTCCTACAATCACCCTCGAACCATGGTTGGCTTTGGCGGGCTCCCCATGCTATGCACCCCCACCATCTGCAACATTGTAATCAACAGGACCCTAATAGATGGTGGCGCTGGTCTCAACGGCGTCTCCGTGGAAGCCTTCGGTCTGCTTCATGTGCCTTACGACCGGTTCCTTCCCACCAAGCCTTTCTCGGGGGTGGCCGACAGCTCCACCTCTCCTCTAGGGCAGGTCAGCCTCCCCGTCACCTTCGGCATGCGCAACAACTACTGCACCAAGCTCATCGACTCCGACATCACCCACATCAGCTTCCTATATAATGCCATTCTCGGATATCCAGCCCTTGCCAAGTTCATGGCAGCGACTCACCCCGACTACAACATCATGAAGATGCCGGGGAGCAGCGGTGTTCTCACCATGGAGGGAGAAACCAAGGACGCACTCATGGCCCTCAGGCTCGCTTTCATGGCCACGACAGCCGTGTGACTAAACTTGGAGGGCGCTCCGGAGATCCCGGAGGCTGCGCCGGTGAAGAAAAGGTAGTTGTTCTACAAGGACCAGGCCGAGACGAAGGAGGTGCCAGTCGACAACAACGGGGAATCAGGCCCCACCTTCACCATATGCGCCGACCTCCCCCCGGACCAGGAAGAGGCGCTGGTCAGCTTCCTCTGTGCAAACAAGGATGTGTTTGCATGGGCGGCAACGGACTTGGTTGGCATCCCGCGAGGGGTGATCGAACACCACCTAATGGTGAGCGCCAACGCGCGCCGCATGAAGCAGAAGGCACGATGGCAAGCCCCGAAGAAGTAATAATTCATTGTCCAGGAGGTTCGCAAGCTGCAAGAGGCCGGCGTTATTCAAGAGGTGCTGCATCCGGATTGGCTGGCCAACCCGGTCATTGTCCCCAAGAAGGGCGGGAAGGAGCGCATGTGCATCAACTTCACGAGCCTCAGCAAGGCCTGCCCTTAGGACCATTTCCTTCTTCCGCGCATCGACCAGATCGTCGACTCCACCGCCAAGTGCAAGTTGTTGTGCTTCGCGGATGCTTTCTCGGGCTACCACCAAATCAAGATGGCAGTGCAGGATGTTCAGAAGAAGGCTTTCTTGACCCCATGTGGGCTGTACTACTACACCTACATGCCGTTCAGGCTGTGTATTGCTAGCATGACCTTCCAGCGATTGATGCACATCGCCCTTGGCCGACAGCTCAGGAGAAACGCCGAGGCATACGTCGATGACATAGTGGTCAAGAAGCGGGGAGCGAGGACACTCATTGGAGATTTGGAAGAAACATTCACCAACTTATGCAAGGTGAACTAGCGGCTCAATCCAGAGAGGTGCGTGTTCGGCATCTCGTCCGGCAAGCTGCTGGGTTTTCTGGTATCACTCCGAGGGATCGAGGCAAACCCAAAAATTATCAAGGCAATAGGAAGGATGAGCCCGCCGCAAACCCTCAAGGAGATGCAGAATCTCGCGGGCTGCATGACTTCATTGGGGTGCTTCATCTCCAAGCTAGGCGAGCGCGCCCTTCCGTTCTTCAAAATGATGAAAAATAAGGGTTAGTTCGAATGGACTCTAGAGTCTGAGACGGCCTTCCAGGACCTCAAGAGGTATCTTGATACGTCTCCAATGTATGTATAATTTGTTAAGTATTCATGCTGTTATATTATCATTCTTGGATGTTTTACAATCATTTTATAGCAACTTTATATCATTTTTGGGACTAACCTCTTGACCCAGTGCCTAGTGCCAGTTGTTGTTTTTTGCTTGTTTTTTACAACACATGAAATCAATATCAGACGAAGTCCAAACAGCGCAAAACTTTTTGTGGATTTTTTATGGACCAGAAAACATCCAGTGGGCTAGAGAAGCACCTGGGGGGTGCCCCGAGGGGGGCACAACCCACCAGGTCGCGCCTGGGGTCCAGACGTGCCCAGGTGGGTTGTGCCCACCTCGGTGGCCTCCCACACCACCTCTTCGCTCTATAAATACCCAAATATTCCAAAAACCCTAGGGGAGTAGACGAAATTTTGTTCCAGCCACCTCCAGTTCCAGAACCACGAGGTCGAATCTAGAACCCTTCTCTAACACTCCGCCAGAGGGGGAAATCATCACCCGTGGCCATCTTTATCATCCCGGTGGCCACCATGATGAGGAGGGAGTAGTCCACCCTCGGGGCTGAGGGTTTGTACCAGTAACCATGTGTTTAATCTCTCTCTCTCTCTCTCGCGTTCTTGAGCTGACACGATCTTGATGAATTGAGTTTTCCCTTTGAGATTTCATTTTATCGGATTGAATACTTTTATGGATTTGAGAACACTTGATGTATGTCTTGCTATGAAAACCCATGGTGACAATGGGGTATCGTATTGATTCACGTGACATATGTTTTGGCACACAACTCGCGGATTCCCGAGGTGACATTGGGGTAATCTGTGCAAAGAGGTTGATGCATGTTTTGTCTTTGTTTCTCCGGTAGAAATCTTGGGGCACTCCTTGAGATTCTTTGTGTTGGATTGTGTATTATGAATCTGAATTTGCTTTGTTGTTATTTTAGTACGAACTCTTGGATAGATCGATTGGAAAGAATAGCTTCAAAGTGGTTTCGTACCCTACAAACAATTTCTTCTTATGTTCTCCGCTAGATAAAAATTTGGAGTGATTCTTGATCACACATGAGGGATGGTTATATGATCCAATTATATTAGCACTGTCGAGAGATTTCACTAGAGAAAATACAGACCCTCGGCCTTGTTTTCAAGCATTGCAATACCGTTTGTGCTCTGTTTTATCAATTGCTACCTTGCTATTTTTATTTATTTAGATTATAAAAATATATTTCTACCATCCATATTACACTTTTATTACCATCTCTTCGCCGAACTAGTGCACCTATACAATTTGCCATTGTATTGGGTATGTTGGGGACACAAGAGATTTCCTATATTTAGTTGTAGGGTTGTTTGAGAGAGACCATATTCATCCTAGGCCTCCCATGGATTGATAAACCTTAGGTCATCCACTTGAGGGAAAATTTCTATTGTCCTACAAAACTCTGCGCTTGGAGGCCCAACACAAGTCTACAAGAATAAAGTTGTGTGGTAGACATCAAGATCTTTTCTGGCATTATTGCCGGGGAGGTGAGTGCTTGAAGGTATATATTTAGATCTTGCATTCGAATCTTTTAGTTTCTTATTTTTTCACTAGCTTGGTTTATAAAAGAAAACTACAAAAATAATGGAACTGAGGTGGAAAATTGTCTTGGCGGTCTTGTAGATGGGCAGTACCAGGCCGTAGATGGAGCCACGCCGTGGACCACAGGCAGACAAGTCTAGGTACCCTTGTTCCTAGAATGTCGACAGTAGCCCCCAGGCCCAGGTCGCGCTCGTACTTAGCTTTGAGGCGAAGCCAAATGGCAAGGGCGAAGTGCCACGGGCCCCAATCGCCTGTAGGCCAAGATGACACGTGGCGCTCGACGGGACGTGGGCGTCTCCGCTTCTCCATGCTGCCTCGACAACTGCTCAGACTTGACATCTGCCTGGCACACCCCCCAAGCCATCATTGCCCCGTTGTGCGCTTGCCTTCTGCTTCTCCTCTTCCTCGCGGACTTGCGCCCTCCTTGCCAGATTTTGCGACAACTCCAATCCACCTTGCTGCCATGGCTCCCAGGAAGAAGAAGGGCAAGACCTTTGCGCCCATGGAACCCTCGTCGGGGACGGAACCAGCTCTGGGCCGGTCCATGGTGATCAACTAGGAGGAGCTAGATAAGGTCCGGCACGCCAGATTCCGCGACAACTCCAATCCACCTTGCTGCCATCGCTGCTGATTCCAACGAGTGGAAGGCAACGAAGATCTGGTCTTCCTCCTAGACTTTGGCTGACATGGAGGCCACCAAGATTCCTCTTCATTTCCACACCCTTCTCGCCGGCCTGCTGCCTCCGTTCTCTGATTTCTTCAATGCTGTCCTCTCGCACTACCAAATCCACGCGCTGCATCTGAATCCCGGATCCATCGTCCTCCTCTCCGCTTTCGCATTTTTGTGCAAGTCCTGCGTGGGCATTGCCCTATCCGGGACCCTGCTCTGCCACTTCTTCTCGCTTTAGTTCATTGACGGTGAGCAACGCTGAGGGTGCGTGTCGCTTTAGGTGGTGGCGGCGACCGCAGGCTTCGGCATCGACTCCATTTTCCGCTCGGAAGCGAGGGGGTTCCGGAGGTGGCGGGTGTACATAGACGCCACCATGTACAACCCCCTGCTCATGATCCCCTCCGCCCCCGTGAAGCCAAGCTCCGGGTGGGGGCAAGTAAAGTTGGTCGACCCACAGCTCGCTCGAGTCATGTCTAGGCTGGCCATCTTGAAGGAGGCGGGAGTCACGATGGCGATGGCGGTGAGGGAGTTCACCCGGTGGCATATCTCCCCGCTTCAGCACCATTCTTGCCCGATGTGAGATTTTACCGGCCCCGCGGATGATACGAAGCTCCAGGGCCTCCTCTTCCTTCCAGCACCCTACGCGTAGTGCTCCCCCTCCAGATCGACGGAGAACCCTCCGTGCTCCCTTCGCACGGTTTCCCTCTTTACAATCACCCGAAGGGGGGAGCCTTCGCCAAGAAGATGTCGCCCTTCAACGAGTGGGGGCTGCTCCCCGAGGGCCACGAGGGGCCTCACGAAAACTCCCTCTTGGTGACTCCTGTGCATGAGGTCCCTAAGGTGCACACTCCCGAGGTGGTTGCGGGGGAGCAGGCACCGCCAAGCGCTCCTGAGGTGGCCGCTGGGAGCAGGAACCACCATTTGCTCCCGAGGTGGCTGCTAGGGAGCAGGCGCCACAATGTGCTCCAGAGGTATCTGCCCCTATCCCCACGAGCATCAAGGGAGGAGCCCCACCCACGGATGCATATGTTGTCCCTGCTGTGCAGTGCTACGTGCCAACCCCTAGTGCATCCCCTCTAGATCTTGGGGCATCCCGCAAGACGAAGGGGCTCGGGAGCCACTGCAATCTTGTCCCAAGGACCCTGAAAAGGATAAAGTGGATAGCTTTGGACGAGTAAGTACCTCGCCTTTCCATTGACTCTTGCATATTGTATCTTCTTCTAACTTTTGCCCCTCAGGTTCCCTCGAGTCGTGGGAGCGAGCACATCCCCAGCATAACCTTCGGAGGGCACCGGCCCCATCGCGACCATAGGCCTCCCGAGCTGGGCGGCTGCGTGCGAGGTGGCGTCTGTACACGAGCCAAGGCCGCCACTGGGGGCCGCAGGCCTGCACTCCCGGCGTCTTTCTTCCGGAGCGACCTCTAGGGCATGGGGACTATGCTGAGGGATCCCCCGCTGATCCTTGCTGGAAACTCAGCGCCCTGCAGGGCAACAACAACCCTAAGCTGTGGGGCGGACCCGCGTCAGGCCCCATCCAGGCTGCAAGAGTGGGCGAGGGATCCCCAGCCCCCAGGGTCCTTCCGGAGGCGGGTGAGGCCTCACGCGCCTCTCCGACTGACTGGAGCGTAGAGGAAAGCTAGGCCGGGCGTCGGAGCTCGCGCATGGGCGTAGTGTCGTTCATCGCAGCCTTCTTCAGGAGGCATTGAATGTGCTCGGGGGCCTCGGGGTGGAGCTAGGTGACGTTGATGCCCGCCTCGAGGCGGACCGCCTGCTCCTATCGCATGAATGGCGCCAGCTGCAAGTCATCATCAACTTCGGTCACCTACAACACGAGCATGCCCGAGCGGAGGTGGAGGGGCCCTTGGCCGTGGCGAGGGAGGCTCCCGATCACGCCTTGGAGGAGGCCCGAGCCACAAATCATCGACGCGAAGCAGCAGAGGCGTGCAAGAGGGAGCTTCAAGCTTCCAACGCCATCTTTGAGCAACAAGTCCAGGCGTGCATGGCCGCGCTTGCCGCCCTAGCAGTCGGGCTACCCGTGGGTGAGGCGAGGCCCTGCACGCTCGAGGACACGCTGGCGATGGAGGCGATGGAGCTAAGCCTGGAGCGCGAGCGGATCAAAGTGATGGAGCGCCAAGAGGCCACTGCCAAGGATGCCCTTGCTTCTCGGGAGGCGAAGGTTCACAGAGAGGTCGATGAGAAGGTGCGGGGATCCGGAAGACCCTTGCCAAGGAATATCACCAGAAGCTGAAGCTCCAGGAGGATCGATTATGCATGTTGTACGATGAGTTGCAAGGCAAGGCTAACGCCCTCAAGGTGAAGCTAGTCGCGGCGAAGCTGCGCGAGAAGGCTATTGGGGCATCTCGGGCTACCGCTGAGGCCGAGCCGTCCTTCCTCCATTAGCAGGTATAAGGCGTTTCTTCCCTGGTAGAGAAAGCCTCAAACGAAGCGAGCCACCGTGGAGTGCTACAGCATGAGCGATCCTTGATGTTTGATTCTCTCAGGCTCAGGGCCAACCGGGCCCTAAGCAACATCTATGACGAGAAGGTCTCCCGCCTGCACGAAGTCGATGACGCTTGCTATCTCAGCTTCTTCACCCAGGTCGTGGCTTGCCTCAAAGGCGGGGCCATGAGGGCGCGCCAACTCGTTGAGGAGAAGAGCCGCAACCTTCTTGGATGCGTGTTCTCTCGCGTCTTTAGCCACCTTCGTCGCTCCGATCCTGACTTTGACTTTGATGCCGCGATGGACCCGTACCTAGAGCAATCCAAGGCGTCCTGGCGAGCTGGGTGGAAGATCACATGGATGACATGATCGCGAAACTCGCCCCTGCCGATGACGTGGTCGTGCCCGCGGCCGAAGAGGGCGGAGCTGACGATGACGACAATGGCAGTGAAGAGTATGATAGCGCGTCTCGCTAGGCTTGTATTTCCCTGTTTTCCTGTCAAGACTTTGATTGCGACCCCGCGGGTATGCGAAAGTATTTTTGGAAGAACTTTTTGTGCGATGTATTGAGTGGTATTTGCACTCCCTATTGTCACGCCTCTTTCTACTTTTCGCACACTCGCGACCCTTGAGGAGGGCGACCCATAAGTAGGGGTGGCCATCACTGTCGTGCCTGGTGGCGGTGCCCGATTCAAGGTCCAGAAGAGGGCAACTCTCAAGGGCCCTGGGCAATGCGTGCCTGCCAGCTTGCTCGAAAGTGCCACGCAAGGATCTAGAGAGGTGTGCACGCGGGCAAGGCCACAACTGATATGGCCTAGGACCTTAGGGCGTCTTTAGCGCCGCCGGGCGATCCAAGTGTGCGCACCATGCCCAGGCCCCGCTTGCGGGGAATGATGGAGTGAGCCACAGGTGCCCGCCATCTTTCGCAACGACAGAAACCAAGCGAAGGCAAAACAACTAAAAGAAGAAAAAACCAGGAACCCCCCTCTTTTCAACAAAAATGCAAGAGCTCCATGTTTATTCCAAGAAATAGAAAATTCGGCTCCAAGAGAAGGCAAAGAACGGCCGCGTCCAGCACCTATGCTAGTCTTCTCGCCAGCACGGAGCATGGGGCTTCCACCGGGTGTGGTCATAGTGATACGTCTCCAATGTATCTATAATATTTGATTGCTCCATGCTACTTTATCTACTGTTTTGGACTATATTGGGCTTTATTTTCCACTTTTATATTATTTTTGGGACTAACCTATTAACCGGAGGCCCAACCCAGAATTGTTGTTTTTTGCCTTTTTCAGTGTTTCGAAGAAACAGAATATCAAACGGAGTCCAAACGGAATGAAACCTTCGGGAACGTGATGTTCTCATCAGATAAGATCCAGGAGACTTGGACCCTCCGTCAAGAAAGCCACGAGGTGGTCACGAGGGTGGAGGGCGCGCCCCCCTGGGCGCGCCCCCTACCTCGTGGGCCCCTCGAAGCTCCACTTACATACTCCTTCCTCCTATATATACCTACGTATCCGAAAACAATCAGAACAGGAGCCAAAAACCTAATTCCACCGCTGCAACCTTCTGTATCCACGAGATCCCATATTGGGGCCTGTTCCGGAGCTCCGCCGGAGGGGGCATCCACCATGGAGGGCTTCTACATCATCACCATAGCCCCTCCGATGAAGTGTGAGTAGTTTACTTCTGACCTTCGGGTCCATAGCTAGTAGCTAGATGGCTTCTTCTCTCTCTTTGGATCTCAATACAAAGTTCTCCCCCTCTCTTGTGGAGATCTATTCGATGTAATCTTCTTTTTGTGGTGTGTTTGTTGAGATCGATGAATTGTGGGTTTATAATCCAGTATTATCTATGGAAAATATTTGATTCTTCTCTAAATTCTTTTATGTATGGTTGAGTTATCTTTGCAAGTCTCTTCGAATTATCCTTTTTGGTTTGTCCAACTAGATTGGTAGTTCTTGCAATGGGAGAAGTGCTTAGCTTTGGGTTTAATCTTGCAGTGTCCTTACCCAGTGACAGAAAGGGTTGCAAGGCACGTATTGTATTGTTGCCATCGAGGATAACAAGATGGTTTTTTTTATCATATTGCATGAATTTATCCCTCTACATCATGTCATCTTGCTTAAGGCGTTACTATGTTTTTACTTAATACTCTAGATGCATGCTGGATAGCGGTCGATGAGTGGAGTAATAGTAGTAGATGCAGAATTGTTTCAATCTACTTGTTTTGGACGTGATGCCTATATACATGATCAGTGCCTAGATATACTCATAACTATGCTCAATTCTGTCAATTGCTTAACCGTAATTTTTTCACCCACCGTGGAATACTTATGCTCTTGAGAGAAGCCACTAGTGAAGCCTATGGCCCCCGGGTCTATTCTCATCATATCAATCTCTATCACTTTATTTACTTGCTTTGCTTTTGCTTTGCCTTTTACTTTTTACTTTGCATCTATCTATCAAAAATACCAAAAATATTATTTATCATCTCTATCAGATCTCACTATCGTAAGTGACTGTGAAGGGATTGACAATCCCTAATCGCGTTGGTTGCGAGTTGCTATCGTTTTGTGTAGGTACGAGGGACTTGTGCGTTGTCTCCTAGTGGATTGATACCTTGGTTCTCAAAAACTGAGGGAAATACTTATGCTACTTTGCTGCATCATTCTCTCCTCTTCGGGGAAATCCAACGCAGTGCTCAAGAGGATCAAGAAGAATTTCTGGCGCCGTTGTCGGGGAGGCTCACGCAAGCAAGTCAACCATACCAAGTACCCATCGCAATCCCTATCTCTCGCGTTACATTATTTGCCATTTGCCTCTCGTTTTCCTCTACCCCACTTCACCCTTGCCGTTTTATTCGCCCTCTCTTTCCCAATCTCCTCCTCTCTTTTCCGTTTTCCTTTTTCTCGTTGTCTTTCTGTTTGCTCGTGTGTTAGTTTGCTTGCTTGTCGTCATGTCTAATTCCTTAGCCGCTCCTATGTCTCCCGAGTTTGAAGTTCTTCACTTAAAGCAAAGGCAAGGAGAAAACTTAAAAGATGCTTGGTATAGGATGATGGAATCTTACCATAAGTGTACCCTAGAGCTGAACTTTAGAATTATTCTTCGAAATTTTTATGTTGGGTTAAATATGACGCATAGACAACTCTTGGACTGCATTGCCAAGGGAAATTTCATTGAGATTGATCCCAGTATTGCGCATGAAATCATAGAGGGAATAGTGGGAACACTACCCCAAAAGGGAGGATCTCATCCTACCCAAGGAGAAACCCAAGTGTTTGAGAAGATTTTTGAAGTAACAATTTTTTTACAAAAGTCTCTTGAGCCTCTTAAAAGTGTTAGCGAAAATCTTCAGCACATGAATATGTTGATTACTCTTTGTAATAAGCGGTTGGATTCTTTAGATCTAAAAATTTCCGAGTATTAAGGGAAGAGGAAAGAACCTCCCGGATTCGAGCATGACTCCACCAAAAAACTGAAAATTAAAGATGACACTACCTAGATCTATCCTTGCTTTTATGCCTAGCTAGGGGCGTTAAAGGATAGCGCTTGTTGTGAGGCAACCCAATTTTATTTTGTCTTTTTTGTTTTTACTTCTGTTTAGGAATAAAGAATCCATCTACCTTCTGTTTGATGTGGTTTTATGTTTTAATTAGTGTTTGTGCCAAGTAGAACCTATAGGATAACCTACGATGATAGTTGATTTGATTCTGCTGAAAAACAGAAACTTTGCATGCACTAATATAGTTATGTTAAATCACAGAAACGTGATTTTGCGTTTATTCTTTCTGCTGCTGTTCAATAAACAAATTTTACAGGACTTCCTATTTTGGTAGAATTTTTAGAGTTCCAGAAGGTTGCGTTAGTTACATATTACTACAGACTGTTCTGTTTTTGACAGATTCTGTTTTACGTGTGTTGTTTGCTTATTTTGATGAATCCATGGCTAGTAAAATAGTTTATAATCCTTAGAGAAGTTGGAATACAGTAGGTTTAACACCAATATAAATGAAGAATGAGTTCATTACAGTACCTTGAAGTAGTCTTTTGTTTTCTTTCTCTAACGGAGCTCACGAGATTTCTGTTGAGTTTTGTGTTGTGAAGTTTTCAAGTTTTGGGTGAATTCTTTTGATGGATTATGGAACAAGGAGTGGCAAGACCCTAAGCTTGGGGATGCCCATGGAACCCCCAAGATAATCCAAGGACACCAAAAAAGTCAAAGCTTGGGGATGCCCCAGAAGGCATCCCCTCTTTCGTCCACTTCCATCGGTAATTTACTTGGAGCTATATTTTTATTGACCACATGATATGTGTTTTGCTTGGAGCGTCTTGTCTTATTTGTGTCTTTGCTTGTTAGTCTACCACAATCATCCGTACTGTACACACCTTTTGAGAGAGCCATACATGATTTGGAATTTGTTAGAATACTCTATGTGCTTCACGTATATCTTTTGAGCTTGATAGTTTTGCTCATAGTGCTTCACTTATATCCTTTGAGCGAGATAATTTTTGCTCTAGTGCTTCACTTATATCTTCTAGAGCACGGTGGTGGATTTGTTTTAAAGAAACTATTGATCTCTCATGCTTCACTTAGATTATTTTGAGAGTCGTTAATAGCATGGTAATTTGCTTAATGCCAATATACTTGGTGTTCAAGATATGTGAACCTTTCTTTTGAGTGCGTTGAATAGTAAGATAAGTTTGATGCTTGATAAATGTTTTGAGGTATGGAGGTGATAATATCAAAGTCATGCTAGTTGGGTGATTATGAATTTGAGAAATACTTGTGTTGAAGTTTGCAAGTCCCGTAGCATGCACGTATGGTTAAAGTTGTGTAAAATTTTT
The DNA here is from genome assembly GCF_018294505.1 of Triticum aestivum. NCBI lineage: Eukaryota > Viridiplantae > Streptophyta > Magnoliopsida > Poales > Poaceae > Triticum > Triticum aestivum. The sequence continues at coordinate 325,072,680 of NC_057801.1, read as the reverse complement.
GAAACATGAAGTGTACCTGGCTTGTGCATCCTTATGAGTGGCGGTCGGGGACGAGCGATGGTCTTTTCCTACCAATGTATCCCCCTAGGAGCGTGCGCGTAGTACTTGATTTTTGATGACTTCTAATTTTTTTGCAATAAGTATATGAGTTCTTTTGACTAATGTTGAGTCCATGGATTATACTCACTCTCACCTTTCCGCCTTTGCTGGCCTCTTCGGTACCGTGCATTGCCCTTTCTCACCTTGAGAGTTGGTGCAAACTTCGCCGGTGCATCCAAACCCCATGATACGATACGCTCTATCACACATAAAACTCCTTATATCTTCCTCAAAACAGCCACCATACCTACCTATCATGGCATTTCAATAGCCATTCCGAGATATATTGCCATGCAACTTCCACCATAATCATCATGACATACATTACTTTTGTCATATTGCCATTGCATGATCATGTAGTTGACATCGTATTTGTGGCAAAGCCACCATGCATTATTTTCCATACATGTCAATCTTGATTCATTGCACCATCCCGGTACACCGCCGGAGGCATTCATATAGAGTCATATCTTGTTCTAAGTTTCGAGTTGTAATCCTTATGTTGTAATCAATAGAAGTGTGATGATCATCATTATTAGAGTATTGCCCAAATAGAAAAAAGAAAAGAGAAAGGCCAAAAAAAGGAAAGGCCCAAAAAAAAGAAAAGAAAAGAAAAGAAAATGGCAATGCTACTATCTCTTTTTCCACACTTGTGCTTCAAAGTAGCACCTTGTTCTTCATGTAGTGAGTCTCATATATTGTGCTTCAAAGTAGCACCTTGTTCCTCATGTAGTGAGTCTCATAAGTTGTCTTTTTATACTAGTCGGAATTTTTCATTATAGAACTTGGCTTGTATATTCCTACGGCGGGCTTCCTCAAATGCCCTAGGTCTTCATGAGCAAGCAAGTTGGATGCACACCCACTAGTTTTCTTTTGTTGAGCATTCATAGCTCTAGTGCATCCGTTGCATAGCAATCCCTACTCCTCATGTTGACATGAATTGATGGGCATCTCCATAGCCCGTTGATTAGCCTCGTTAACGTGAGACTTTCTCCTTTTTTGTCTTCTCCACACAAACCCCATCATCATATTCTATTCCACCCATAGTGCTATATCCATGGCTCACGCTCATGTATTGTGTGAAGGTTGAAAAAGTTTGAGATTATTTAAGTATGAAACAATTGCTTGGCTTGTCATAGGGGCTATAAAAGTTGGGAACATCTTTGTGTGAGGAAAATGAAGCATAGCCTAACTATATGATTTTGTAGGGATGAACTTTCTTTTGCCATGTTATTTTGAGAAGACATGATTGCTTTGATTAGTATGCTTGAAGTATTATTATTTTTGTGTCAATATGAACTTTTGTCTTGAATCTTTCAGATCTGAATATTCATATCACAATTAAGAAGATTTACATTGAAATTATGCCAAAGTATCACTCCGCATCAAAAATTCTTTTTTATCATATACCTATTCGAGGACGAGGACGAATTAAGCTTGGGGACGCCTGATACGTCTCCAACGTATCTATAATTTTTGATTGCTGCATGCTACTTTATCTACTGTTTTGGACTATATTGGGCTTTATTTTCCACTTTTATATTATTTTTGGGACTACCCTATTAACCGGAGGCCCAGCCCAGAATTGTTGTTTTTTGCCTTTTTCAGTGTTTCGAAGAAACATAATATCAAACGGAGTCCAAACGGAATGAAACAATCGGGAACGTGATTTTCTCATCAAATAAGATCTAGGATACTTGGACCCTCCGTCAAGAAAGCCACGAGGCGGTCACGAGGGTGGAGGGCGCCCCCTGGGCGCGCCCCCCTACCTCATGGGCCCCTCGAAGCTCCACCTTCGTACTCCTTCCTCCTATATATACCTATGTATCCCCAAACGATCAGAACAGGAGCCAAAGATCTAATTCCACCGCCGCAACCTTCTGTATCCATGAGATCCCATCTTGGGGCCTGTTCTGGAGCTCCGCCGGAGGGGGCATCCACCACGGAGGGCTTCTACATCATCACCATAGCCCCTCCGATGAAGTGTGAGTAGTTTACTTCAGACCTTCGGGTCCATAGCTAGTAGCTAGATGGCTTCTTCTCTCTCTTTGGATCTCAATACAAAGTTCTCCCTCTCTCTTGTGGAGATCTATTCGATGTAATCTTCTTTTTGCGGTGTGTTTGTTGAGACTGATGAATTGTGGGTTTATGATCCAGTATTATCTATGGAAAAAATTTGATTCTTCTATGAATTCTTTTATGTATGATTGAGTTATCTTTGCAAGTCTCTTCGAATTATCCTTTTTGGTTTGGCCAACTAGATTGGTAGTTCTTGCAATGGGAGAAATGCTTAGCTTTGGGTCCAATCTTGCGGTGTCCTTACCCAGTGACAGAAGGGGCAGCAAGGCACGTATTGTATTGTTGCCATCGAGGATAACAAGATGGTTTTTTTTATCATATTGCATGAGTTTTGGACGTGATGCCTATATACATGATCATTGCCTAGATATACTCATAACTATGCTCAATTCTGTCAATTTCTCAACAGTAATTTGTTCACCCACCGTAGAATACTTATGCTTTTAAGAGAAGCCACTAGTGAAACCTATGGCCCCCGGGTTTATTCTCATCATATCAATCTCTATCACTTTATTTACTTGCTTTGCTTTTACTTTCCTTTTACTTTTTACTTTGCATCTATCTATCAAAAATACCAAAAATATTATTTATCATCTCTGTCAGATCTCACTATCGTAAGTGACCGTGAAGGGATTGACAACCCCTAATCGCGTTGGTTGTGAGTTGCTATCGTTTTTTGTAGGTACGAGGGACTTGTGCGTGGTCTCCTACTAGATTGATACCTTGGTTCTCAAAAACTGAGGGAAATACTTACGCTACTTTGCTGCATCATCCTCTCCTCTTCGGGGAAATCCAATGCAGTGCTCAAGAGGTAGCACATAGTCATTGGGGGACCGTGTCATCCGCGAGCGTGGAGCATGGGGCTTCCACTGGATGTGGGCATAGTCATTGGGGGACCGCATCGTCTGCTAGCACGGAGCATGGGGCTTCCAGTGAGATGTGGGTGGGAGCCCCCATGAGGCTCAGGGGCAGCACTCAGGAGACTCCAGGGCGTGTAAAGCACCACTCATTATTACGCAAGAGTGTCACGAGCAGACACTTGAGGGGGCGCATGGCAGCTGCCTGCTTCCTGATAGGGGGCCCCGCCTCTCGCCATGGGCTACGCACTGGCAAGCCCGAGTGCTAGCATCCCTAGGCGAGGACTCTGGGCTAGCAATCGTGGGCGAGCGGCGCAACGAGCCATCGCATCAGCTACGGCCACTCGATCAGCTCGTGATGCCCGCCTCCGGGACCCCCCTGAGCCCCTTTGGCTCCTGGGCTCCCAAGGATCCATCCTGGTCTGAGGTGCCACCTTAGAGGGTGTGCCCTAGCATGCACGATTCAGTTATTGCCTCTCAGGTATGTTACAGGGCGCGATTCTCCTGCACTCCAAGGTTACCAAGAAATATCTTCTGAAAGTATTTGTCTTAGCGATCGAGGCCCCTCTTTCAGCCCCCAGGCCTCGAATGACCTTGATGGTCTGGAGGGCCATACCAGCAAAGGCCTGTCTTCTGCCGACCCACAGATTCTTCGGTCTCGCTGTCACCACTTTGCGACCGGACCACAACGACCAGGAGGTAGCCCGCCTTAGCGCCTCTCATTGCAGGCCGCTTACCCTGCCTAAAGATCGAGGCGGGGTCTCGTTCGCCCCCTTTTCGGCGCCCAGCCTTCCGAGTTCTTTCCCTGCGCAGGCGTAGTGAAGGCATGCCTGAGACTGCAGTGAGAGTCGAGGGATAGGCGAGGGGCAGAGGGGGTCCGCACCCCCACAAGTGACATCACAAAGCTCGGCAACCCGGTTGATTCAAGTGGCGTGGTCGCCCTCTCCAGAGCAATAGCGCAGTAATTTGCGCGCCATGAGGAGCGCGACCTGTGCACCTGTCAGCCCCAGTGGGTGCGGTGGGGCGGAGCCACGTCGGTGCCGATCAAGTGCGTGCCGGCTCACCTGCCGCGCCGCGTGAGGGGCGACAAGAGCGACCCTCGCTGTTGACAACGGTATGCCGAGGAATAGGGGCACGATGAGGGTCATCATGGTGGGATGGCACCACTTGACTGGAGCACACGGCCCACCGCCCGGCGTGGACCCGACCGGATCTTGTCATGGCCAAGCAAGGATAGGACATGGCTGGTGAAGAGGCAAGGCTTCGACACGCCCCTACCTGGCGTGATAAATGTCGGATATAGGGCTCCACAGACCAAAAGAAGGTTCAAAGTCTGGGGCGTGTGTGAAGAACTCAACCTATCCAGCCTACCAGCTCGTCGCCCCACAACCTAGCTCTATTCACACAAAAAAGGAAGAAGATGAACACAGGAGTTTACACAGGTTCATGCCACCCTGTGGTGTAAGACCCCACTCCTTTGTGGTGTATTGTCCTCACGAGGGGTTGAGGATGAACTAGTACAAGGGATGAACAACCTCGCGAGGTTTGGGGGTGAGGAATGAGTCGTCCCATTCTATGGTGATCGCTAAACTATACTTATAGTGGCCTTGGTCCTCTTCCCCCAAAACATAGGCGGGAAGGGATCCCACAGTGGCCAATTTTAAAGCTGACAAGCAGTACATCTTATCCTGACGAAAGGTGGTCTTTGCCTGGAAAGCTTCTGGTTGTGACGCAGCGGTAGGCTTGGCGATGACTTCCATCCTGCTGTGCTGACGGTACTGGTCTCGTTGCACCAGAATGGAAACCTTTGCCAGATCCCTCGGGAACCCACGCATGTCCTTTCTTCCTTAGCACCAAAGAGGAAACTGCCTCCTCTATGCCTGCTGGCGCCCACCTGACGTGGCCATCATGGCTTGCATCATGGTAGCCTCATGAGGCTGGGTACTTGCATAGGAATCTCTGCTCCATGGTAGGCCGCCCAGGGAGGCCGCTCCCTCGGGAGGTCTTGGTGTGGTCTACCTCGCGATGGTCTTGTCTTGGCGGTCTTGTAGATGGGCCGTTCCTGGCCGTCGATGGAGCCACGTCGTGCACTGATGTCTACTACGCAAGCTTCTCCTTGTAGATGTTGTTGGGCCTCCAAGTGCAGAGGTTTGTAGGACAGTAGCAAATTTCCCTCAAGTGGATGACCTAAGGTTTATCAATCCGTGGGAGGCGTAGGATGAATATGGTTTCTCTCAATCAACCTTGCAACCAAATAACAAAGAGTCTCTTGTGTCCCCAACACACCCAACACAATGGTAAATTGTATAGTGCACTAGTTCGGCAAAGAGATGGTGATACAAGTGCAATATGGATGGTAGATATGGGTATTTGTAATCTGAAAATATAAAAACAGCAAGGTAACTAATGGTAAAAGTGAGCGTAAACGGTATTGCACTGCTAGGAACCAAGGCCTAAAGTTCATACTTTCACTAGTGCAAGTTCTCTCAACAATAATAACATAATTGGATCATATAACTATCCCTCAACACGCAACAAAGAGTCACTCCAAAGTCACTAATAGCAGAGAACAAACGAAGAGATTATTGTAGGGTACGAAACCACCTCCAAGTTATCCTTCCTGATCGATCTATTGAAGCATCCGTAGTAAAATAACACGAAGCTATTGTTTCCGTTTGATCTATCATAGAGTTCATACTAGAATAACACCTTAAGACACAAATCAACCAAAACCCTAGATATTCCAATGTCACGTCAAGTATCCATCGGCATGATTATACGATATGCATCTCACAATCTTAGATTCATCTATTCAAGCAGCACAAAGTACTTCAAAGAGCGCCCCAAAGTTTCTACCGAAGAGTCAAGACGAAAATGTGTGCGAACCCCTATGCATAGATTCCCATGGTCACGGACCCCGCAAGTTGATCACCAAAACATACATCAAGTGAATCAATAGAACACCCCATTGTCACCACGGGTATCCCACGCAAGACATACATCAAGTGTTCTCAAATCCTTAAAGACTCAATCCAAAAAGATAACTTCAAAGGGAAAACTCCATCCATTACAAGAGAGTAGAGGGGGAGAAACATCATAAGATCCAACTATAATAGCAAAGCTCGCGATACATCAAGATCGTATCACCTCAAGAACATGAGGGAGAGAGATCAAACACATAGCTACTGGTACATACCCTCAGCCCCGAGGGTGAACTACTCCCTCCTCGTCGTGGAGAGCACCGGGATGATGAAGATGGCCACCGGTGAGGGATCCCCCCTTCGGCAGGGTGCCGGAACAGGATCCCTATTGGTTTTTGGTGGCTACAGAGGCTTGCGGCGGCAGAACTCCCGATATATTGTGTTCCTCGATGTTTTTAGGGTATATGGACATATATAGGTGAAAGAAGTCGGTCAGGGGAGCCACGAGGGGCCCACGAGGGTGTGGTGCGCGCCCAGGGGGTAGTGCGCGCCTTCCTGCCTCGTGGCTTCCTCGTTGCTTCCCTTACATACACTCCAAGTCGCCTGGATTGCTTCCGTTCCAAAAATAACTCTCCCGAAGGTTTCATTCCGTTTGGACTCCGTTTGATATTCCTTTTCTTCGAAACACTGAAATACGCAAGAAAACAACAATTTGGGTTGGGCCTCCGGTTAATAGGTTAGCCCAAAAATAATATAAAAGTTTATAATAAAGCCCATAAACATCCAAAACAGATAATATAATAGCATGAATGCTTCATAAATTATAGATACGTTGGAGACGTATCAGCATCCCCAAGCTTAATTCATGCTCGTCGTCAAGTAGGTAAATGATAAAAGAAATAATTTATGAAGTGTGAATGCTAGTAGCTGCACAAGTTTGATGAATGATAATTTCGGTCACCTTTTCTAGCATCATTATATGTCATAACAGCAACTAATCTTATAAAACTTCTCTCAATTAAGTAACAAGGTTTTGAAATGCTAAAGCATAGACCATAAACTTTCTTGAAAACTAGAAAACTATGTTCTCAGTCATCAAACAACTGCAATTCATCTTATTTTCAGGAAGGGTCTATCTAAGAGCTTTCGTTTAGCAAATCCCACGTACTCAACTATCATATAGTCTTCCATGATTGCTACCACTCAAAGCATATTTTTAGAACAAATAGCATCCATCGAACACAGAGAAAGATAGGGGCTTAATGTTTCGCCTCCCTACTTATTTATCATATAGATAATTGTTAACAATAATAATTCATTATCAAATATATTTAAATGGGCATATATGCTTAGATCTTTCCCCATCACACGATGCTTGCCAACTAAAGAGTAGGTTGTAATGATAAGGAATACTACTAACTCTTGCATAAAAGTAAATGATAGGCCCTTCGCAGAGGGAAGCAGGGATTTGCAGAGGTGCCAGAGCTCGAAGCTTTTAAAGAAAGATGAAAATAATTTTGAGAGGTATGCTTTCATTGTCAACATAACAACCAAGGGTTCCCAGTTTCTTCCATACTGGATACATTATAGGCGGTTCCCAAACAGAATGGTAAAGTTTTTACTCCCCCTCCACCGACAATCATCAATCTATGGCTTGCCCGAAACGACGGGTGCCTCCAACTAACAACAATCCTGGGGGAGTTTTGTTTGCAATTATTTTGATTTGATTTTGATCTTTTGATCATGGGACTGGGCATCCCAGTTACCAGCCATTTTTCTCATGAATGATGAGCGGAGTCCACTCATCGTGAGAATAACCCACCTTGCATGGATGATACTGACAACCCCTAGTCGCTACATGAGCGATTCAGGCATGCAAATTTAGAGTTTGGCACATGCAAATTTACTTGGAATGGCAGGTAAATACCACATATAGGTAGGTATGGTGGACACTCATGGAAGAAACTTTTTTCAAGGTGAAAGGATCGATATAGTTGACAAGAGGGGGGGGGTGAATAGGCAATTAATAATGTTTAGCTTTTCTTTACAAAATTAAACTTTGCATCAAAGTAGGTTGTATAAATATGCATCTAGGTGAGCAACCTATATGATGCCACAATAATAAGTACACAAGCAAGCAAGGGATACAGCACGAATAAGCGTGCACAAGTAAAGGCACGAGATAACCAAGAGTGGAGCCGACGGAGACGAAGATGTGTTACCAAAGTTCCTTCCTTTTGAGGGGAAGTACGTCTCCGTTAGAGCGGTGTGGAGGCACAATGCTCCCCAAGAAGCAACTAGGGCCACCATATTCTCCTCACGCCCTCACACAATGCGAGATGCCGTGACTCCACTATTGGTGCCCTTGAAGGCGGCGACCAAACCTTTACAAACAAGGTTGGGGCTATCTCCACAACTTAATTGGAGGCTCCCAACGACACCACGAAGCTTCACCACAATGGACTATGGCTCCGCGTTGACCTCAACCGTCTAGGGTGCTCAGACACCCAAGAGTAACAAGATCCGCTAGGGATTAGTGGGGGGAATCAAATTTCTCTTGGTGGAAGTGTAGATCGGGGCCTTCTCAACCTATCCCGAGCAAATCAACAAGTTTGGTTGGCTATGGAGAGAGATCGGGCGAAAATGGAGCTTGGAGCAACAATGGAGCTTTTGGGGGAAGAGGTGAGTCAACTTTGCGGAAGAAGACCCCCTTATATAGTGGGGGGGCACAATCCAACTGTTACCCTTCAAGCAGCCCCACAGAGAGCGGTACTACTGCTGGGTTGGGCGGTACTACCACTGAGGCCAGCGGCACTACCGTCCCACCTAGCGGTACTGCCGCGCAAAGGAAGGGAGCGAGGTCCTGGACCCAGAGCAGTACTACCGCGGTGGTAAGGGCGGTAGTACTACTTAGGAGCGGTACTATCGCCTCTACTGCCGCAACTAGTGCCGCAGAACCCGATACGAGAAAAAGGGCCCTCGAGTCAAGGCGGTACTACGGCGGAGGGCTCCAAGCGGTACTATCGCTGAGGAGCGGTACTACTGCTTGTTGCACTCGGGCGGTAATACCGGTGTGGCCCGCGGTACTACCGCTGGGACCAAGCAAAGCACAAATGGAATGGAATGCGCCCTCCATTGAAGCGGAAAGGCTTAGAGGATGTGACAAGGATGTGAACGTGTGTATTCCACCCTAGCCTTACCAAAGTGGAACCCCTCTTGATACTATGGTGACTCCTACGAAACTAGTCCACCAACATGGAAATGAAAGAGCTGCCCCGTCTAGAATGACACTCCTAGGGAGGGAATCGTCTCGTGCCAAAGGATGAATCTCTGAAAAACTGAACGCACACGATTAGTCCGCAAAAGCATTGTCATCAATCACCAAAACACCTTAGGGATAGATATGCCCTTACAATATCTCCTTTTTGGTGGATTGATGACAATGCGGGATTTGCACAAACGGGAAAAGACATAGGACATAAGCAAACCCCACAACTCTTAAAACATCGACGGGCTCTCCCTAGATGTGTGCTTTCTAGATAAGTGCTTTGGACTGCATGACACACATACTAGGATCAACACTCCCCCTATATATTAGAGACCAACAACCTAAGCAGGATATATGAGAGTAGGGTATATAACAGGATAAGCATGCAACTCATCAGATACCAAAGTACTAGATAGACATAGATAATGATAATATAAAGATAAGGTAGCATATGTCTCACACCATATGTTAGGAACTTAGGTCTCACTAGCACAAAAACAAACAAAGCAAATGGCGAGAAAACACAACGACACCACAAAGAGACACTGGCAACTCAACAAACGACACAAATCCCTAAACTCTCTTCCCCTTTGGCATTGAGACACCAAAAAGGCAAAGAGTGCTGCTACAGCTCCAGGTGATAGCAAGCTAAGGATCTCGAACATCATATCCCAGCGGGATCGTTTGCACCGCCGTCATCGGTCGGAAACTACTAGCGTCTGAATCTGTCCACGGGCAGTGCTGCTGAATCCACTCCTCCTCCTCAGTTATCTGGCCCTCAGAACCACTATTAACAGTCACACCCAACTGACACATGAGCTCCTTGTGACTTCCCCTGGCCTTCTTCTCAGCCACATGAGTCATGTACTGACCATGAGACTCCATGCAAAAAATCTCCTTCATCTTTGAGCTTGAGCTTCTTTGCCCAAGAGGGCTTTGCTCCAGAAGGCTCATAGTCAGCGTCATCATCAGCCTCAGCCTCGTCCTCGGTCTCCATGGCAGCAGCAAAAGATGTACCCCCAGTTTTAGGGAGCGGGGTGCCCCAGTTGTCCTTCTTCCTCAAATGCTTGATCTCATGAGAAATCAAATCTCCAGTTTCCAGCATGACCCTGGGATAGGAATGTTCCCAGGCCATCTCAATGAGTAACATGATGAACAGTCCATAGATCGGGCACTTGCTCTCAGAGATAGCAGACAGAAGTTCAGACCACATAACATGAGAAATGTCCAGGGACTCGCCAGTGTTTGCTTCCTTCTCATGCTGGCAGAAGACAAGCATGTCCACGAGATAGGAGTGGACCATATCCAGATTCCCGATACGAGGGAAGAGAGTCTCTCGGAAGACACGGTGAAGGATGTCCAGAAAGGCAGGCAACTCATAGGTTTCCTTCTTAGTGTCGGGGTGGATCTTCACAGAGCAGTAGGGCCAGAGGGCTTTCTTGTGAGTGGAGGTTGCATTGCGGTGAGTGAGGGAGTCCTGGATTAAGGGGTCCTCGGACAGCCGGACTATATACTTTGGCCGGACTATTGGATTATGAAGATACAAGATTGAAGACTTCGTCCCATGTCCGGATGGGACTCTCCTTTGCGTGCAAGGCAAGCTTGGATATTTGGATATCTAGATTTCCTTCTCTGTAACTGACTCTGTGTAACCCTAGCCCCCTCCGGTGTCTATATAAACTAGAGGGTTTAGTCCGTAGGACAACAACAATCATAATCACAGGCTAGCTTCTATGGTTAGCCTCTACGATCTCGTGGTAGATTAACTCTTGTAAAACTCATATCATCAAGATCAATCAAGCAGGAAGTAGGGTATTACCTCCATCGAGAGGGCCCAAACCTTGGTAAAACATCATGTCCCCTGCCTCTTGTTACCATTAGCCTTAGACGCACAGTTCGGGACCCCCTACCCGAGATCCTCCGGTTTTGACACCGACATTGGTGCTTTCATTGAGAGTTCCACTGTGTCGTCCCGATAAGGCTTGATGGCCCGCCTCATTGTCAAGGATAACATCACCTCTGGAGGATCCCTGGCTATAGGCCAAACTCTCTGGATGGGCGGTTTCGTCATGGCTGCCCGTTCGGCCGCCGCGCCAACGATGACATCTCAGGTCATCAAAAACAACCTTAGCGTCAGCCCGGAATTCACCAAGCAGATGGATCCAATGGAGCTCTCCTTCTTAAACGAGCTCTTGGATCGCATCGCTGCCCTGGGAGTCGTTATGGATTATGATCGGATAGGGCTTAAACCCGACCTAAGGGAGATTAACTCTCCGCCGGTCACCCATCAGATAGCGGTGGTGGAGGAAAAAAACGAATTCTTCCTCTATTTTGAGGACGAACTATGTCCGGATTGCCGAGCTCTCTAAGCCAGATACCCGTCTATGGGAGGACGTGGCCTAGGCTTCGAACTTAGAATCGGGTAGCGGGCCACAAATATTGGGCAATATCCTGAAGCCCGAGCTGCCAAGCTCAGGAGCTCCTTCGCCCCTGGGTTCTAGATTGGGTACGGACATGGACTTAATTCCACCCACCCACCCAGACGCAAGTGATCTTTCCCACATCAGACAAGAGCCCCAAGAGACAGTACACCACTTCTGGGCCAGATTCCTCCTTGTAATGAGCAAGGTTAAGGACTGTCACGAGGAAGACGCAATCTCATTCTTTTGCAAAAATTGCATGGACAAGGGAATTCTTAATGCCATAAGTCGCCGTGACATAGCACACTTTGCCGACCTGGCAGCCATAGTACAGAAGTACTGCGCAATAGAAAGCACCTGGAAGACCCAAACAAAATTCTGGGATCCTCCGCCCCTAACTAAACCCCTCGTCCGAACTAAAAGGGTGCGCTCTCGCAAGTCACCCAACCCAATTACAAAGAAGCCAAATCCCTCTACAGGGCGTGGAACCATACTGGAGGGATGGCTCAATAGGCCATGCAAAATTCACAGCACACCGGACACCATACCAACACACAACCTTAGAGCATGTTGGATACTCCGGCAGGTGGCCAAGAGCGGCGAGGACCTTCTCATCGACAATACCGCAGAGCACCATCCCACAGAAAATAACAATACAGTACTGACTGTTTTCAGACTTTCGCCTCAAACAACAAGCGCAAGCGAGCGCTCCGCAGCCTCGCCGAAGTCTGCCACATCGCAACAATAAACCCGTGGAATGACACGGCCATAACCTTCAGCGCCAGCGACGAACCTCAATTTCGAACAGTCCGAGCACCAGCCGCTTTGGTCCTTAGTCCAATCGTGGATGGATTTCGGCTTACTAAAGTGCTCATGGGCGGCGGTAGCGGATTAAACCTCATCTATGAGGAAACTCTTAACAAAATGGAAATTGATAAGAGCCGCATTGAGGAAAGCAGCACGACCTTCAGAGGAATTATCCCTAACCGGGAGGCGCGATGCGCAGGGAAAATCACACTGGATGTGGTATTCGGCACCCCGGAGAATTATAGGTCCGAAGAAATCACATTCCAAGTGGCCCTGTTTAGCAGTGGATACCACACCCTCTTGGGACAAGATGCATTCACAAGCTTCCAAGCTATACCCCATTATGGGTACATGAAGCTCAAGATGCCGGGGCCCAATGGAATCATCACTCTAGCCAATGATCCGGACAAAGCACTCCGGGCCGAAAATAAAACTGTCGCACTAGCCCTGGAGGCATTATCAGAAGCCCTCGCGGCCGAAGAGTTAACTACGATGCGCTCTGCAGTAGATAGGGACAACGTGATACTCGACAAATGACCCAAGTCTACCACTTTTAAACCAGCAGACGAAATAGTCAAATTCCAGGTCCACCCAACGGACCCCACAAAAACAACATCAATTGGGGCACAGCGGAACCCCACAATAGACGCCGCACTACAAGAGTTCTTGCGCGAGAATTGGGACATTTTTGCTTGGCATCCTTTAGGCATGCCAGGTATCCCACGCAGGCTGGCCAAACATAGCCTAAACATACTAAAGGGATACAAGCCCGTCAAGTAGACTCTTCGGCGCTTTTCAGAACCCAAGCAACAAGCCATGGGAGAAGAGCTAGCCAAGCTACTTGAAGCCGGTTTCATCAGAGAAATAAAACATCCGGACTGGCTAGGAAACCTGGTGATGGTACCAAAGAAGGACAAATCTTGGCGCCTCTGCGTTGATTTCAAAGACCTTAATAAGGCTTGGCCCAAGGATCCCTTCCACCTCCCCCGCATCGATCAAATTATCGATGCTATTGCGGGACACGATTCATTGTGTTTTCTCGACGCATACTGCGGACACCATCAAATCAAGATGGCGGAATCCGATCAAGTCGCAACGACATTTGTCACTCCATACGGTCCCTTCTATTTTAACACCATGCCTTTCGGGCTCAAATATGCCGGTGCAACCTATCAACGCATGATTCAGACATGCCTGGATACACAAATTGGCAAAACAATGGAGGCTTACATAGACGATGTGGTCATTAAAACTAGACACGTCGAATGATTAATAGACGACTTGAGTCTTACGTTCGACAATCTTCGAACATACGACATCAAGCTCAACTCAGAAAAATGTGTTTTTGGCGTACCAGCCGGAAAACTCTTGGGCTTTATTGTCTCCAATAGAGGAATCGAAGCAAATCCGACTAAAATCCAAGCTCTATCACAGTTGGCTACCCCAACAGACTTCAAGCAAATCCAGAAACTAACTGGATGCGTGGCCTCCCTAAGCCGCTTTATATCCAGATTAGGAGAAAAGGCGCTACCTCTTTACCGCCTTCTGCGATGCACCGAACACTTCGAGTGGACGGATGCGGCTATGGCTGGGCTGGAGGAAATAAAAGCCCTCTTGACCACTAATCCAATTATGGCACCGCCAAATGTTGGCGAACCCATGCTCCTATACATAGCCGCAACACACCAGGTTGTAAGCGTAGTGCTCGTTGTCGAACGAGAGAAAGATGGACATAAATTCCCATTACAAAAGCCCGTATACTACGTATCCACTGTCCTCACTCCATGCAAGTCATGGTACCCACATTATCAAAATATAGCATACGCGGTCTTCATGGCATCCCGAAAACTACGACACTACTTTCAAGAGTGTTCAATCACAATGGCCTCCGAAGTACCACTCAGTGACATAATAAATAACCGCGATGCCATGGGCCGGATTGCAAAATGGGCTACCGAGCTCCTCCCGTTCGACATAACATACAAGCTACGATGGGCCATTAAGTCGCAGGTACTGGTTGACTTCGTCGCCGAATGGACGGAAGCCGAACTCCCTAAAGAGTACGGCGCGTACTCCAATTGGATCATGCACTTTGACGGCTCTAAGATGCTAGCCGGTCTAGGGGCTGGCGTCGTCCTGACATCCCCCACTGGAGATACAGTCCAATACGTACTCCAAATACTTTACATGGATTCCAACAATGCAGCCGAGTATGAGGCATTGCTGCACGGTCTTCGGATGGCGGTCTCCATGGGCAGTCAACGTCTAGAAGTACGTGGGGACTCAAATCTTGCAATATCTCAAATAAATGGAGACTATATGACGCCAAGGACCCGAAAATGGCCGCCTACCATAATGCCGTTCTCAAAATGTCAGCTCGATTCGAGGGGCTCGAATTCCACCATGTGGTTCGAGAAAACAATCAAGCGGCGGATATCCTAGCCCGCATCGCCGCTAAATGTGACCCCGTCCCACAAAATATTTTTTTGGACAGGTTGTTCAAGCCATCCGTGGTATGGGAAGGGGAGTCCGGCAATACTAGCCCGGATCCGCACGCAACCCTAGACACTGAACAATCCGACATCATCGGAGGCTCCGCCACCGAAATCACACCTTCGGCCCACATGATTATGGCGGTCATCGCTCCGTGGACGGAACCCTTCCTAGCTTACTTAAATAGGCAGGAACTCCTGGAGTAACAAAATGAGGCACATTGCATTGTGCGGCGCTCTAAAGCCTACAAAGTCCATGAGGGAGAGCTTTATAAGAAAAGCGCGACAGGAGTCCTCCAAACGTGCATTTCTGAAGAGGAAGGGCGGCAGCTCTTGGCCGAAATTCATGCCAGACAAGGCGGCCACCATGCCACAGCCCGGGCGCTCGCGAGCAAGGCCTTTCGTACAGGTTTCTACTGGCCGACAACCCGGGAAGACGCACAAAATCTTGTCCAACACTATGTCGGTTGCCAGCTTTTTGCAAATCAAAGCCATATGCCGCCCACCGCTCTCCATACAATCCTCATAACTTGGCCCGTCACGGTCTGGGGGCTCGATATGGTTGGACCCCTTAAAGGAGGAAGCCATAGGAAGAAATAATTGTTGGTCGTGGTCGATAAATTCACCAAATGGATAGAAGCCAAACCAGTTAAAACGGCCGAATCCGTACCAGTGATAGACTTTATATCCGGGGTCATACACGGCTACGGTGTCCCCCACAGCATCATCACCGATAACGGCTCAAACATTACAGCCAATGAGGTGAAAACCTGGTGCAGCAAATTGGCCATAAAACTTGATTACGCCTCCGTCTATCACCCCCAAACAAACGGTCAAGTCGAATGAGCGAACGGTCTTATTATGAGTGGCATTAAACCCAGACTATCGCGATCCTTGAAGGAATCAGATATGCACTGGGTCGAGGAGCTTGACTCTGTATTATGGGGGTTGTGGACCACGCCAAATCGCACAACTGGATACACACCATTTTTTATGGTGTACGACGCACAGGCAGTACTACCCTGCGATATCATCCATGATTCAGCTAGAGTGCGCATGTATGAAGAGAGAGAAGCCGAGATGGATTGGCAGGACAGCTAAGATGCCCTGGAGGAGGAGCGTGACATCACAAAGGCCCGTTCCGCATTCCATCAACAGCAGGCTAGAAGGTATCAAAGCAGAGAAGTGCGGGCCAAAACTTATAACATTGGCGAACTCGTTCTACGCCTACCAGAGAAGAAAAAAGACGAGCTCAAGCCCAAATGGGAGGGCCCCTTCATCATTGAGAAAGTTCTCACTCGAGGTGCATATCGTCTGCGTGATGCATCAGACAATCGACTCGAGCTGAACACATGGTATGCGGCCAGACTCCGAAGATTCTACGCCTAGTGCCGAACTCCGTGTTTGTCTCCTTACCTCAGTCTCCCTTTTTAAATTATATCCACTATCTCTGCCTTTTACATTTGTAGGCTTAAAAGCTTCAAGTATGCTTTGACCGCACACACTAGACGTGCTATGCACACTCAATTTACCTGGGGGCTTCTTACACAGAAGCTTAATTGTCTTCTGGGCTTTATGCCCACCACATATGCGTCACTTCTCCGTATGTGCCTTTTTTCACCACTATATGCATCAATATGACTTAAGTTTTGGCCAAACTGGGTTGCCTGGCTCTTGTGTTATGCCCTACGTTCCCGTTAATTCAGCTAGGGCACAAGGGGAGCACCTCTGCGATTGTTACTGCCAGGTTAGCCGGATGTGTACCTCAGACTGGGTGAAGCCAAAAGCTAGCGTTCTTAAGGGAATTTTTGGTCAGTGAACAAAATATGTATTTTACCTATTACGAAACATGCCCCCAGATGCTTATATCCTGTGTAAATTCTCGCAGTTCGGACATGTACCTTGATGCATGCACACCAAGTGAAAGGAACCCTTAACGGAACTATTCTCCCTAGAAGATGTTTCTTACTACCCATGTAATATAACATAACTAGTTGGGTACTTGTCTTTTTAAGTACTTATGACCCCTACGCCTCGTTTCCACGCATGCCCCGGTTTTCACGTTACCGAGCGGGTATTCGGATACACTCCGGACTGTCGGGTCCAGAGATTGAAGCGAAAAGGTCGGCCAAGACAAATGATTTACAATCTGGCTAGGGAAAAAATATGTCCTTCGAAGTACAATGTCACTTAGACTGATTAAATTCTTCTTCTATGCCATCCAACATGCTGTCTAGCCTACAGTCTTGTTGGGAATACTTAGCGGCTAATGCTACTTGGTCATACACCAGATGTACAGGGATCTCCTTCCCATCTGACCCTACAGGTCTGACCTCGGCCATGTGGTTCGGGTCAGCCTTGGTGTACCGCGTCTTCACCATGGCCCAGGCTTCCCTTGCGCCTTGTCGGCAGGCCGATATCTTCCACAATCAAAAGCGCTGCTGCTCTCCCTTGAGCATCTCCACAAGCTCCTACATGCCTCCTGGCAGGGAGGCGGATGGCCACAAGGCTTGGGCAATGCCCCCCATCACCTGCCAAACTTGTTCGTGCAGTTGTGAGAGCTCCGGCAGAAGATCGCTTGCAGATCCGGGCATCTCCTCCTTGGGATGGCCTGTTAGCATGCCTACAGATATAATTCTGTTAGCACGCTTCTTTGTCGAACTTTATAGTGGTTCGTTAGAGCACTTACTGAATATGTTTCGCCGTAGCTTCTTATTCTCCTTTACGGAGTCAGCAAGCTGGGCCCAAACATCCTTTAATTCGACGTCCATTCGGACGTTCGTGTCCTGGAGAGTATTTTTCTCCTTTATAACCTTTGTAAGCACAGGCTGGCCAGCCTTCAGCTGTTGCCGAACATGTTGCTCATCCTCTGGTACGATCTTCGGATTGCCTCTGGGATTTACTGCAGATTCTATTGTTAGAATCACACTCATGCCGAATACTTAACTGGTACCTGCCATGATATTATTTTAATTTAAAACGAATATTACTAGATGGGGCCTTCGTAGACTCCTCCATCACGGCAATTGTGTCCCGCAGTTGGGCCTTGCACTCCTCCAGCTCTTTGTATAGCTGGGTATTCTTCTCTGTCAGAACCTATGCACACGAGGATCCTTAAATCAGTTGTGCCAACTGTTTCAAGTCTCAGGGGCTACTGATATACATACTTATCAAATTTTCTTACCCGTATATCCTTTACGTACTGGTCCGTGGACCTGGCGAGGCCACCTTGAGCAGCCCAGAGGTACGCGTCCCCTGAGTTGAAGGCATCGAACACCTCTTCAGAGAAATTAGGGTCGCATAGTGCGGCTCGACGGCGCCTATGATTTATGGCGCTCTCCACTTCAGAGTTTGTAGCGGAAAATCTATCCTCATCCTCTATAGAAGGATCGTCCGCGTTGACCATCGCCCTTGAGTCCGGCCTCGAAGTCCGGCTGGTGGAAGCGTGACCGGCAGGCTCTCCAGATACAGTCCGGCGAATGCTCTTTCTATCGGAAGGCAGTGGACATCGTTATATTTTAACGATGATAAATTCGTGGCAGGTTTTTAAACATACCTTTGCAACGGCGTCTCGGTCCTGACTGCCTTCCTTTTAAGCCTACCCGACTTCGGTGCCCCTCGTTGGCGAGTCACTGCGGGTTCAGCTTGGCGCCTTGATGGCCTTCCCTATGAGACACAATACATGTGCGGTGGGTGAAGTGTAAAGAGGGAATCCTTTTTGGAAGTTGGGACTCTGGCTTTACTTACCTGGGATACAGGGAGTAGGCCATGATAATCGGCTATGATGGCCACCATCACACCATCGCAGCTCAACTGGTAAAAAGTCCTGTCAACAAGCTCCACAAACGTGTTCGGATCTTCTTCGAGTCAGGGATCGAGAGACCGGTTAGGGTCCTCTGGCTGTGGAGATGGGCTGTAAACATACTTCATAGCCCTTTGCAGTTCCTGCTATGAATGGACGAATTAAACATCTGTGCTAAAAATGTGGGAAAGACTGGAATAAAAGATGGCGACTCACCCAGCTTGGGGGATTGTACATGGAGAATCCATCCCGTGGCTTGATATGGATGGAATCCTCCTCTTCTCCTTTGTATAAATCAGACAGCATCTTCGCCAGAGCGGCAGGGGAGTCTGGACCTTTACGGCCGCAGCGGGTGGCATCGTCTTCTCTATTGAAGTGCCACATGGGTTTTCCCTGATATTGAAGTGGCTGCACTCCCCGCATTATACCTATGTACATGACTTCAATAATTGTCAGTCCTGATTTGGCCAACGTATTTATCCTGTCCATCAGGAAAAGGATCTCTCTGTTATCTTCCTCCTGGGGGCTCCTGGGGCACCGGCTGTGGCGTTTCTTCAACAGGGCATTTACAAACTCGGGAAGGCCCTTCCGAACAGGGTCCCGAAGAGGGATGTCCTCCATGTAGAACCATTCCGAGGGCCAGTCCTCAGCTGTCTTGTTCGGAGTGCCGGATAGATATCCGGTTCCGGCGATGCGCCATATTTCGGCTTCGTCCACTTGATATACCGACCCCTCCTGAGTACGGGGTACGAGGCAGAATAGCCTCTTCCACAGCTCAAAATGAGCTTCACGGCCCAGAAAAAGCTAGCAGAAGGCAACGTAGCCTGCGATATGCAGTATGGAGGATGGGGTAAAGTTATGCAGCTGGAGGCCGTATAACTGTAGGAGCCCGCGGAGGAAAGGATGGATTGGAAATCCGAGCCCCCACTACAAAAAATACACTTCCGTGATGATACGTGTTTGTCACAGTAGGTCGCGTTTTTTGTCATGCATGTACATCCATGATGATTTTATGACAGAATCAAGATAGTCATACCTGTGCTGTCGTAGAAGTGTTCCATGACATTACCAAAATTATCATCACGGAAGTATCCACTTCCATGACGATAAATCGCGCGTCACAGAAGTGCTTTCGTCAAGGGTGACCGACACGTGGCATCCACCGTAACGGAACGGCGTTAAGCTATCGGGTCGGTTTTTGGATCCGATAACCCGTTAACAGCCCCAACCAATGGGGATTTTCCACGTGTAAAATCATCATTGGCTGGAGGAAACACGTGTCGGCTCATCGTTGGGACAGATGTCATCCACTCATTGGATAGAAGGCGCCTATGATACGTCGACACGTGGCACGGCCCAACAGAGGCCCATTCCTGTGAAAAGGCCGGCCCGTTTGACTTGGTCAAAAGGTGGCAGGCCGGCCCATGGAAAGCATGTTAACGGCATGTTCGCATATAGCCCACTACTAGGAAAAGGGCTATAGATAGGATTGATACTAATGGCGCACCAGGTAAGAAGTGTGCCACTACTATATACTAATGGCGCACCGGTTGGAGGTGCGCCATTAGTAAGGAAGACACTAATGGCGCACCAGGCACACGGTGCGCCACTAGTATTGATTTTTTTTTCATTTTTCCATACATTCTAATGGCGCATGACGCCAAAGTGCGCCATTACTTGTTCTAACAAGTAATGGCGCACCTTGTAAACAGTGCGCCATTAGTATATATTTTTTTTTTACTTTTTTGCAAAACTGCTAATGGCGCATCGTGTATATTTTCATGGACACTTTTTGATCTCGATCTCGATCCCACCCGCACCCTCCCCC
>NC_057801.1:325030301-325051366 GCF_018294505.1 Triticum aestivum | reverse complement strand
TTTTGTATCAAGCTTCTAGGTTTTGTCACAGATAGTAATGCTTTGCTCATGTAGTTGCTGCATGGTCAACTTGTGTCCAAGAAACTTGAGCTCCTGTTCCAGTTTATATTATTAATTAGTAATTCAAACAGATCATTATAGTTCTTTAGAAGTGGGCTTTTGTGTCCACCCGCCATGAATTTGTAGAGAGGTCAGCTGAATAAATTTGGTTACTCTGATCTCGCAAGCATAATGATTAACTTTTGTATATATAGATACTCCTACAACAGGTATAAAAAAAGATACTCCTATAGTACTTATTTTAGTCAATTACAAATATAAACTGCAATTGGATCATCATTCTTTCATGTAAATGATAGACTATGCCATGTAGAGTAATGAGTTTTTGATTCCATGCTCACAACAATTGAATGTAACTGGATCCTCTTTGTTTCATGTACATGAAGTATTTCAACTTGTTTGTCTGCATAAAGCCTTGGTTTAATTTTCTAGGCTAATTCAACTTGTTGTGCATGATGTAGGAAAGTGGCCCAATAAAAATTGTTTATTATTGAACCAAATGTTCTTAGTGTTTTAGTGGATTCTTAAATCTGTGGGCTTGCCCACTAATCAAATACCATTTTAGGGGACCTTCATTTCTAACTTGTCCAACAAAAGCATGGAACTAGGAAACTAAACAACCCCCCATTAGAAGATCCTGAAATATATGCTCCAGCTAGTTGTCAAGTTCCCCTCTTATTCTGTGTTATAGATGCAGAGAACTTAGAAGGAAAAGCAAGCCCAAATACAAGCTAACTTAATTCGCTGGCAACAGCAGATAGTGCAGCAGCAGCAACACCTCCAAGGTGAGAAATATGTTCCTATTTATCTCTTTTTGCTCAAGTTCTTCAGGCATCATATAATATAGAGAAGTGCAGATCAAGTGGTGCAATCATATACATCTGCCACTTAAGTCATCCTTCCCTTTAAGCAGAGTGATGCCTTTCGATGTCACACAATAATGTTTGTTGCAAGAACATTCTACTCTTAGTGTTCGTTTGTTTACTGCATAAAAAATATATAGTTTTGCTGCTGTTATGCCTGTATTCACTGCTGCTGCTGCTGTACTTGTGATGATGTTGTAGGTACCCCGAGAGGCCCTTGAGTCTGCCGGAATGTCGATTAACTTCCGTTCCGGCAAATTCGAGTACTCCATATGTCCTATTTTCAGCAAAGCTAATGCTAAAAATTTTCGTGAATTTTAGCATTACTTTGCTAAAAACAGGACATATGGGGTACTTGCGACTAATGCCTGTTATCATGCATGTTTGATGATCTGTTGTAAGGGTACTAATTGGTCTCTTCTGCTGCTTATCAGATATGGCGAGAAGCAGCCACCGCTGATCTGCGACACCGCAGTACGAGTTGGATGTTTCCGAGTTCTTCACTATCATACTTGAGGCTTCAGTATCATCTATGACGCAGGTATATAAAACGAGAGATCTCCCCTTCACCCATCTCATTATGATATCTGTTGTTTGCTACATCACTCATTGTCCCAAACTGCAGAGGCTGCCTGACAGTTTTATGAACATGCTGATGGGTGAAGATCCGCCAAATAATGTGAAGCTGCGACAGGCCGGCAGCGGGTTTCACAGGCAGTGGGATGTGCAGTTGGTGATCAAGAAGGGCCACATGTACTTGTCTCGTGGGTGGGAGAAGTTCTACCGTGCCTACGACCTGCGGCTGGGGTACTTCCCTCTCTTCAGGTACGACGCCGACGCCAACATGCTCATCGTGAAGGTGTTCAACACGACTATGTGTCGCATGCGCTATGCTGCTGATGATGATGCCGGTACGTTGTACCTCTTCTTATTCCTCTACATTTGGCTTTGTTTTACATCAATTGTTAACGGTCATTGTTGCATTTTGGACTGGTAATGGGAGCAGCAGCAACGACACTGACTACAGCCAAAGCAGCAGCGACGATGGCTGTAGCAAAAGCAGCAGCGATTCTGGCTGTCGCGAAAGCAGCAGCGATTTTGGCAGCAGCATAGACAACAAGAAGGATGATCCGGAATGGAGTGCGGGAGAAGAGGAGCAGAGTGAGGATGAGGAGCTGCAGGATGACGATGGGCATCAGGCTGAGGATGACCTAGCACTGGTGGTGGCTGACCAAGGGTAAGAGATGGTGGTGGCTGACCATTGGTAAGAGATGGAGGTGGCTGAGGATGACCTAGCGATGGTCGTGCCTGAAGGTGGCCTCGCGATGGTGGTGGTGCCTGACAATGACCATGCACCGGTGGTGGCACCGGTGATCCCACAACTGGGCGACATGACCACGCCCATTGTGGTAGAAGACTACATCCCACTGCCTCCACTGCCTCGCCGCTCTAGGCGCATCAGGGAGAGGAAGGAGAAGAAGTAGAAGAACAATGCATGAGAACTGAACTTTGTCAGGTATGTCAGATCTCCAATAGGTTAGTTATCCAAAATGATATATATATACTTAGTTACCTATGTTATCTCTAATATGCTTAGTTTCCTATAGGTTAGCTTCATTTTTACCTAAGTTGGCTCTAATATACTAACTTAGATCTTATATGCTTAGTTTCCTATAGGTTAGCTCCAAAATAACTTATGTTAGCACAAAATGATCAAGTTTAGACAATAAGCTTATAGTCTTTTTCTTATTCTTCTTCTTTTCCAAAATGACATAGGTTAGCTTAATTTTACCTAAGTTGGCTCTAATATACTAACTTAGAGCTTATATGCTTAGTTTCCTATAGGTTAGCTCCAAAATAACTTATGTTAGCACAAAATGATCAAGTTTACATAATAAGCTTATAGTCTTCTTCTTATTCTTCTTCTTTTCCAAAACTCTTCTTATTCTTCTTCTAGTGTTCTTCTTCTAGTATTCTTCTAGTCTTCTTCTTTTTCTTCTTCTAACTTCTTGTTTATCATTTTGCAGATTTGATTTAATTGACGGAAGCTTGCGTGGATGGAGTGCTTCTTTTCCATTTGTGTTTTTATTTTGTATCAATGTGAAACTTTTGTGATTTGATGGATAACGGTGTTGGATGAACAATGTGAAACTTTTTGTAATATGTAACGATGGAACTATGTGTTGGCTATGTATGTATATATGATGGAACTTGTGTGTTGGCTATGTATGTATATATGATGGAAATTGTGTGTTGGCCATGTATGTATATATGATGGAACTTGTGTGTTGGCTATGATTGTTATGTGGATGTTTGTTGTATATACATGTGTTGGATATCTCATAGGTGAAATAGTGACTTGAGATTAAGGAAAAAAGTTAAAAAAATTGTTACTAATGGCGCACTACCATGTCATGCGCCATTAGTATATAAGACACTAATGGCGCACTGTGGGCAAAACTAATGATGCACTGCCAGGTGCGCCATTAGTATACCATATACTAATGGCGCACCAGTGGTGCGCCATTAGTAAAAAATTCTAGTGGCGTGATACTAATGGCGCACTGGTAATGCGCCATTAGTAGGCAAAACCAGTGCGCAATTAGTAGGCCTTTTCCTAGTAGTGGCCCATTTACAACCCGCTAACCCAAGGCCCATTACGCCCTATCCGAATTAGGCCCAGTAGCATCATCTGGGCCATCCAATATGATTCTAGCTTGTTTTCACTTCTGGCCCATGATGTTTTTCGGCCCATATGAGGCCCTATGTAACTCTTGGCCTATTAACGGCCCATGGTGAAACTGGCCCGCAATGAACAATGTATCACTTTACACCCATTAATGGCCTGTGGTGAAACTGGCCCGTAATGAACAGTGTATCACTTTATACCCATTAAGGGCCCGTTATTCAGTTGGGCAGTTTCCAACCCATGTTATCTTTCGGCCTTCTCAGAGCCCATTTATTCTTGGGCTCATTTCTAGCATTCGTTTACTTTCGGCCCGTTCCTGTCATTTTCTGCTTGTGGGCTAAATTCAGCCCGTGGTTACAGTCGGCCCATTTGTGGTCCGTTAATACATTGGGCCGTTTTCATAGCGTCATCAAATACGGCCTATTAACGATGGTCTGTTATGGTCAGCCCATGAACGGACAATTCCAACTCTAGCCCGTTTACGGCCATAATGCGGCCTGTTATTTTCCCATGTTTGGCCAATCGATCAAACGACCCGTATAAGGCCCATTGATGATATGGCCCGTAGAAGGCCCATTGTTTCTACGGCCCGTAGAAGGCCCATTGTTTCTATGGCCCGTAGAAAGCGTACTGTTTCTACGGCCCATAGAAGGCCCACTGTTTCTACGGCCCGTAGGAGGCCCAGTGTCACTACAGTAAATATTGGCCCATGGTTATTGTGGCCTAGTTTTAAACAATAGGTTATTGCAGCCACTAGCAAACCGCGAAAAAAGAACTGCACTGACTACAAGCAAACAAATAAACAAGACAACAAGGAAATAAATAAGCAAGCAACTTATGCTAGGCTATCACGGCTATTACACATATTACATCCACTGCGCATCAAAGTTTGCCACCAGTGCAAATATAGGGAACAAAGCAGCATATAAACGCCGCAGCAAAACAAGTCCATAACTGAAAGCACTTCAGAAGAGTTCAAGAAACAATATCCTGGGTACCCATAATGCTGGCAAGATGCTTGGCAAGCTTATTAACTTTCTCTTGTTTGGCGCTTAAATCCTCCAACGCTTGCTGTTGCACAAGAAAGTATGCATATGAATTCTGCAGGGACTTCCTCAGTCATTCGGCTTCTTACCACAGCACAGCTGACTGATGCCTTTCAGCTTGTAGCTGAGACTGAAGAAGCCGAATTGATTCAGGCAGCGAGTTCGAAGAGCTTGTGCCAGCGGTACTGGCCAGTAACTCGAACACTACATCAACGCAGGACTGTGGGGTTTTCTCCCTGTCAACAAGATCGTTTTTATCACCTTTCTTGGAGACCAACAGGGTTGTCTCACTATCTTGAACCTTATCTGCATTACTTTCTCTACCATTGCATAGTGGGGTGCTCTTCTCCAATATTCTGTTTGCATACTACAAGAGAAACAAGCAGACATATCACAGGTTTAGCTTGTAGTATACGAAACTCATTTTGGTAAACTGATTCAGTATTAAGGTGGACAGGATAACAACATGAAACAAACATAGATCTATGTACTATGGTCACTGTATTGTCCATATCATTCTAGTTTATGTTCCCTAATCAAGATAGAGACACAGTTCAACTCATATATATACAAGACACAGCAGCATAGACAGAATATAAGTGTGAGAAACTACAGAACATTGGCAGCACTTGTAATGTGCATCACATGAGAACATAACTGTTTATACAACTTAAACTGAAGTAAACATAGAGCAAGAAGTTAGAACAACAATCCAGTTAAAGAAATAGCTTTAAAACATACCTATTGCGCCATTGGAGTTTCAATTGGATCCTTCAAATTTGAAAGTAGTTGGTATGAGTAAATACAGTGATGCAACAGCAAAGGAGTATGGACCATAGCTACGGAATATGACCTGAGAACAGTTGCTCTTCTGCTTTAAACATGGAGTTTGGGTTAGCTGTGGTGGTCTTCGTGCTTTGGGCACTGCAATAGCTTTACAAACTGCTCGTGTGGGGGTACTGTGTGGTGGACATGGTGCTTTGTCAACTATAAGTGGGTTACTATCCGCTGGGGTTGCTGTTAGATGGGTTGTAGCTGGTTCTCTGCCCAACGGTGTAAGTGTGCAATCTGGAAGAGTCTCGATTATGTGTGGTGGGGCTAGTTTGTGGGCCAGTACAACCATGGTCCTATCTGCATCGACGGGTAGCACTGTCTTTTGTGAAGAACGGGTTTTTGCTCCCTTAGATACTTCCATCACCCCCTCCAATTCAAATGGCGTATAAACAAGAAAATAAATTGAACGTACAGACATTGTATGATAGACAGATGTGGTAATTCACATATATGTTGTCTAACCAAACAGGACAGCATGACACAATTTCACATATATGATGCCTAACTAAACAGGATAGCATGACACAGTTTCAGATATATGATGGACAACTTAACAGGATATAATGGCATAATTCAACATATGATGAGTACCTAAACAGGATGACATGACAAAACTATATGATGTCTTTCTAAAATAGGTTGGGATGAAATAATTCACATACATGTTGTCTAAGTATACAGGATGGCATGATATAATTGACATAATTGATTCATATAATAAGCAGTTGGCACTCGCATGTATGATCTCTAAACTAAGCAGATAGAATTCAATATTATGCATATGATGTCTAAACTAAGCAATGCAAGACACCATATGCATCATATGAGAAATATAAACATTTCAACTTAGAGCATACACCTCAGGTGGGATATAGGAGTGGTCATCTGTTTCTGAATCCTCTTCTGAGGAGCTCCATGTAACCATCAAGATATATGCTTCAACAGGTACCATTGCCTGCTCTGAAGACCTTGTTTTCACTCCAGATTTTTCCATAACCGGCTCAAATGGCTGATACACATGAAGAGTAGTTCAATATACACAGATTGTCGACAAACGGAATATGTAATGAAAAAAAAAGATGGCATGAGATAATTCACATATATGGTGCCTGGCTCCATGGCGGTGCATAATTCACATATATAATAACTGGCTAAAAAACATGGCATTGCATAATTCACATATCTGATATAGAAAGCAAACAGGAGGCATTCACACAAAGCATGTCTAATCTAAGCAGATGGCATGGCAATGCAAGACACCATATGCATGATATCAGCAATATAACCCAGCCAAGTTTGAGCATGCACCTCAGGGGGGGGGAGAATACGACTTGTCATCTCTCTCTGAATCCTCCTCTGAGGAGCTATCTGTAACCAGCAAGAAATCTGCATCGACAGGTAGCACTAACTGCTCAGAAGACCTTGTTTTCACTCCAGATTTTCCCATGACCGACTCAAATGGCTGATGCAGAGTAAGAGTAGATGAATGTATAAACATTGTTGACAAATGGAATACATTATGGAAAAAATATGGCATGATACAATTCACATATACGATGACTGGCTAAACAGGATGGCATTGCATGATTCACGTATATGATGCCTCGCTAAAGAAGATGGCATTGCATAATTCCCATATACTCCCTCTGTTCCTAAATATTTGTCATTTTAGAGATTTCAAATGGAATACCACATACAGATGTATATAGACATATTTTAGAGTGTAGATTCACTCATTTTGTTCCGTATGTAGTCACTTGTTGAAATCTCTAAAAAGACAAATATTTAGGAATGGTGGGAGTATGATATAGAAATCAAACAGGTGGCATTCACACAAAGCAAATCTAAACTAAGTTGATGACATATAAGATGTACAATGTAAGCAATGCAAGGCGCCATATGCATGATATGACCAACATCAACATGCCAGGTTAGAGCAAACACCTCAGGTGGTAAATAGGCGTGGTCGGCTCCTTCTGAATCTCCATCTGAACAGTTATCTTCCTCTGGAATACAATCTGGAAATGCAGGAGAGGGGGGCCACTTGCCTACCATGGAGCGGCGTCTTCATGACATTATATTAGCACGCAACGGTCTTCTCTTTTTCTATACATGTTCAGTACGATTGTGTACAATATCTGACATGCATAATAAAAAAATAGTTAGATTTTGTAAGGCCTAAGGGGTGCATGCAAAAATCAAGACTGATGGTAGCAAATGAGTGGATGGATCCAGAACTAATGATACCAGGTAGATTATAGCTTCAGTTTAAAAAGATAGACAATGGATCATCTATTGTTTGTTGCCCACCCAACATGAACCACATAGAAGACCCCAGATGGACCAGATAGTACACAAATACTATTTGTTGCTGGCTCGATATGAGACCCATGGGCAATTCAAAACTCAAGATTGAATGATAAAGTAGCTGATAATAATAACCGATGTATAACATAAGCAAACACGAAAGACTGCGACCTCTCTTCCAGAACTGTGTAGTCCTCAGGTTCATCTGCTCAGTCGATGATGGTAATGCAGTTGGCGTGGCTGCCGGCAACGGGAAGATGATCTGAGGCGGCGAAAGAAAGTCTGCAGGGGGGATCTCTACTGCAGTGAACGCTTTTGTCGATGGTGCACCTCAGGTGGGGTGGAAGACGGCACGGCAGGAGCAGGACATAACACACAGAGTTTTATTTGACGCCAATCTGAAAATGAAGTAAATCTGTAAGGGCTCCATAGAATTGGACGATTCTATAAATGCAGGGACAAGGAAAACACAGTAATAGGATAGGAATGCACGTGCAAAACAGAGCATTTGGAAACATAGGATTTTAGTCAACCTGGGTGTTTGGCTCACATGAATTGGAAGAACAGATGAATTGAGAAACAAAGTGATGCGACGAGTGTACAACCTCTTTGGCCTAGCCTTGTGGACCTCAACATCATTGGGTTGGATGTGGAGGATGGTGATGATGCTGGTGTGACTGTCGGAGGCGGGGAAGAAGATCTGAGGACTCTGGAAACAGCGCCGAGGGTACTGCTCCGCTGTGATGGACGGTTCCGTCGTTGGAGTAGCTCCGCTAAGGTGTATGGTGACGAGGCTAAAGCATGACAAGACAGACAACATTAATCTGAAGTGGGACCCTAATATCATATGCAATAGATGATGTAAAATACATCACCAAAAAGTGCTAGATGTGAAACGCATCAGCTGCGCCATGGCCGGTGTGACAGATGCTGTAAGTACTGTTCACTCTAAACTTAACCGAAGAAGATGAACTTCATGCTCGAAACTGAATTTTACTGTTGAAACTGATTGAAGGCGGCGACCAAACCTTTACAAACAAGGTTGGGGCTATCTCCACAACTTAATTGGAGGCTCCCAATGACACCACGAAGCTTCACCACAATGGACTATGGCTCCGCGTTGACCTCAACCGTCTAGGGTGCTCAAACACCCAAGAGTAACAAGATCCGCTAGGGATTAGTGGGGGGAATCAAATTTCTCTTGGTGGAAGTGTAGATCGGGGCCTTCTCAACCTATCCCGAGCAAATCAACAAGTTTGGTTGGCTAGGGAGAGAGATCGGGCGAAAATGGAGCTTGGAGCAACAATGGAGCTTTTGGGGGAAGAGGTGAGTCAACTTTGCGGAAGAAGACCCCCTTATATAGTGGGGGGGGCACAATCCAACTGTTACCCTTCAAGCAGCCCCACAGAGAGCGGTACTACTGCTGGGTTGGGCGGTACTACCACTGAGGCCAGCGGCACTACCGTCCCACCTAGCGGTACTGCCGCGCAAAGGAAGGGAGCGAGGTCCTGGACCCAGAGCAGTACTACCGCGGTGGTAAGGGCGGTAGTACTACTTAGGAGCGGTACTATCGCCTCTACTGCCGCAACTAGTGCCGCAGAACCCGATACGAGAAAAAGGGCCCTCGAGTCAAGGCGGTACTACGGCGGAGAGCTCCAAGCGGTACTATCGCTGAGGAGCGGTACTACTGCTTGTTGCACTCGGGCGGTAATACCGGTGTGGCCCGCGGTACTACCGCTGGGACCAAGCAAAGCACAAATGGAATGGAATGCGCCCTCCATTGAAGCGGAATGGCTTAGAGGATGTGACAAGGATGTGAACGTGTGTATTCCACCCTAGCCTTACCAAAGTGGAACCCCTCTTGATACTATGGTGACTCCTACGAAACTAGTCCACCAACATGGAAATGAAAGAGCTGCCCCGTCTAGAATGACACTCCTAGGGAGGGAATCGTCTCGTGCCAAAGGATGAATCTCTGAAAAACTGAACGCACACGATTAGTCCGCAAAAGCATTGTCATCAATCACCAAAACACCTTAGGGATAGATATGCCCTTACAATATCTCCTTTTTTGTGGATTGATGACAATGCGGGATTTGCACAAACGGGAAAAGACATAGGACATAAGCAAACCCCACAACTCTTAAAACATCGACGGGCTCTCCCTAGATGTGTGCTTTCTAGATAAGTGCTTTGGACTGCACGACACACAT
This sequence comes from Triticum aestivum, assembly GCF_018294505.1. Lineage (NCBI taxonomy): Eukaryota > Viridiplantae > Streptophyta > Magnoliopsida > Poales > Poaceae > Triticum > Triticum aestivum. The sequence goes on along the minus strand of NC_057801.1, from coordinate 325,041,354 downwards.
ACTAGGATCAACACTCCCCCTATATATTAGAGACCAACAACCTAAGCAGGATATATGAGAGTAGGGTATATAACAGGATAAGCATGCAACTCATCAGATACCAAAGTACTAGATAGACATAGATAATGATAATATAAAGATAAGGTAGCATATGTCTCACACCATATGTTAGGAACTTAGGTCTCACTAGCACAAAAACAAACAAAGCAAATGGCGAGAAAACACAACGACACCACAAAGAGACACTGGCAACTCAACAAACGACACAAATCCCTAAACTCTCTTCCCCTTTGGCATTGAGACACCAAAAAGGCAAAGAGTGCTACTACAGCTCCAGGTGATAGCAAGCTAAGGATCTCGAACATCATATCCCAGCGGGATCGTTTGCACCGCCGTCATCGGTAGGAAACTACTAGCGTCTGAATCTGTCCACGGGCAGTGCTGCTGAATCCACTCCTCCTCCTCAGTTATCTGGCCCTCAGAACCACTATTAACGGTCGCACCCAACTGACACATGAGCTCCTTGTGACTTCCCCTGGCCTTCTTCTCAGCCACATGAGTCATGTACTGACCATGAGACTCCATGCAAAAAATCTCCTTCATCTTTGAGCTTGAGCTTCTTTGCCCAAGAGGGCTTTGCTCCAGAAGGCTCATAGTCAGCGTCATCATCAGCCTCAGCCTCGTCCTCGGTCTCCATGGCAGCAGCAAAAGATGTACCCCCAGTTTTAGGGACCGGGGTGCCCCAGTTGTCCTTCTTCCTCAAATGCTTGATCTCATGAGAAATCAAATCTCCAGTTTCCAGCATGACCCTGGGATAGGAATGTTCCCAGGCCATCTCAATGAGTAACATGATGAACAGTCCATAGATCGGGCACTTGCGCTCAGAGATAGCAGACAGAAGTTCAGACCACATAACATGAGAAATGTCCAGGGACTCGCCAGTGTTTGCTTCCTTCTCATGCTGGCAGAAGACAAGCATGTCCACGAGATAGGAGTGGACCATATCCAGATTCCCGATACGAGGGAAGAGAGTCTCTCGGAAGACACGGTGAAGGATGTCCAGAAAAGCAGGCAACTCATAGGTTTCCTTCTTAGTGTCGGGGTGGATCTTCACAGAGCAGTAGGGCCAGAGGGCTTGCTTGTGAGTGGAGGTTGCATTGCGGTGAGTGAGGGAGTCCTGGATTAAGGGGTCCTCGGACAGCCGGACTATATACTTTGGCCGGACTATTGGATTATGAAGATACAAGATTGAAGACTTCGTCCCATGTCCGGATGGGACTCTCCTTTGCGTGCAAGGCAAGCTTGGATATTTGGATATCTAGATTTCCTTCTCTGTAACTGACTCTGTGTAACCCTAGCCCCCTCCGGTGTCTATATAAACTAGAGGGTTTAGTCCGTAGGACAACAACAATCATAATCACAGGCTAGCTTCTATGGTTAGCCTCTACGATCTCGTGGTAGATTAACTCTTGTAAAACTCATATCATCAAGATCAATCAAGCAGGAAGTAGGGTATTACCTCCATCGAGAGGGCCCAAACCTTGGTAAAACATCATGTCCCCTGCCTCTTGTTACCATTAGCCTTAGACGCACAGTTCGGGACCCCCTACCCGAGATCCTCCGGTTTTGACACCGACATTGGTGCTTTCATTGAGAGTTCCACTGTGTCGTCCCGATAAGGCTTGATGGCCCGCCTCATTGTCAAGGATAACATCACCTCTGGAGGATCCCTGGCTATAGGCCAAACTCTCTGGATGGGCGGTTTTGTCATGGCTGCCCGTTCGGCCGCCGCGCCAACGATGACATCTCAGGTCATCAAAAACAACCTTAGCGTCAGCCCGGAATTCACCAAGCAGATGGATCCAATGGATCTCTCCTTCTTAAACGAGCTCTTGGATCGCATCGCTGCCCTGGGAGTCGTTATGGATTATGATCGGATCGGGCTTAAACCCGACCTAAGGGAGATTAACTCTCCGCCGGTCACCCATCAGATAGCGGTGGTGGAGGAAAAAAACGAATTCTTCCTCTATTTTGAGGACGAACTATGTCTGGATTGCCGAGCTCTCTAAGCCAGATACCCGTCTATGGGAGGACGTGGCCTAGGCTTCGAACTTAGAATCGGGTAGCGGGCCACAAATATTGGGCAATATCCTGAAGCCCGAGCTGCCAAGCTCAGGAGCTCCTTCGCCCCTGGGTTCTAGATTGGGTACGGACATGGACTTAATTCCACCCACCCACCCAGACGCAAGTGATCTTTCCCACATCAGACAAGAGCCCCAAGAGACAGTACACCACTTCTGGGCCAGATTCCTCCTTGTAATGAGCAAGGTTAAGGACTGTCACGAGGAAGACGCAATCTCATTCTTTTGCAAAAATTGCATGGACAAGGGAATTCTTAATGCCATAAGTCGCCGTGACATAGCACACTTTGCCGACCTGGCAGCCATAGTACAGAAGTACTGCGCAATAGAAAGCACCTGGAAGACCCAAACAAAATTCTGGGATCCTCCGCCCCTAACTAAACCCCTCGTCCGAACTAAAAGGGTGCGCTCTCGCAAGTCACCCAACCCAATTATAAAGAAGCCAAATCCCTCTACAGGGCGTGGAACCATACTGGAGGGATGGCTCAATAGGCCATGCAAAATTCACAGCACACCGGACACCATACCAACACACAACCTTAGAGCATGTTGGATACTCCGGCAGGTGGCCAAGAGCGGCGAGGACCTTCTCATCGACAATACCGCAGAGCACCATCCCACAGAAAATAACAATACAGTACTGACTGTTTTCAGACTTTCGCCTCAAACAACAAGCGCAAGCGAGCGCTCCGCAGCCTCGCCGAAGTCTGCCACATCGCAACAATAAACCCGTGGAATGACACGGCCATAACCTTCAGCGCCAGCGACGAACCTCAATTTCGAACAGTCCGAGCACCAGCCGCTTTGGTCCTTAGTCCAATCGTGGATGGATTTCGGCTTACTAAAGTGCTCATGGGCGGCGGTAGCGGATTAAACCTCATCTATGAGGAAACTCTTAACAAAATGGAAATTGATAAGAGACGCATTGAGCAAAGCAGCACGACCTTCAGAGGAATTATCCCTAACCGGGAGGCGCGATGCGTAGGGAAAATCACACTGGATGTGGTATTCGGCACCCCGGAGAATTATAGGTCCGAAGAAATCACATTCCAAGTGGCCCTGTTTAGCAGTGGATACCACACCCTCTTGGGACAAGATGCATTCACAAGCTTCCAAGCTATACCCCATTATGGGTACATGAAGCTCAAGATGCCGGGGCCCAATGGAATCATCACTCTAGCCAATGATCCGGACAAAGCACTCCGGGCCGAAAATAAAACTGTCGCACTAGCCCTGGAGGCATTATCAGAAGCCCTCGCGGCCGAAGAGTTAACTACGATGCGCTCTGCAGTAGATAGGGACGACGTGATACTCGACAAATGACCCAAGTCTACCACTTTTAAACCAGCAGACGAAATAGTCAAATTCCAGGTCCACCCAACGGACCCCACAAAAACAACATCAATTGGGGCACAGCGGAACCCCACAATAGACGCCGCACTACAAGAGTTCTTGCGCGAGAATTGGGACATTTTCGCTTGGCATCCTTTAGGCATGCCAGGTATCCCACGCAGGCTGGCCAAACATAGCCTAAACATACTAAAGGGATACAAGCCCGTCAAGTAGACTCTTCGGCGCTTTTCAGAACCCAAGCAACAAGCCATGGGAGAAGAGCTAGCCAAGCTACTTGAAGCCGGTTTCATCAGAGAAATAAAACATCCGGACTGGCTAGCAAACCTGGTGATGGTACCAAAGAAGGACAAATCTTGGCGCCTCTGCGTTGATTTCAAAGACCTTAATAAGGCTTGGCCCAAGGATCCCTTCCCCCTCCCCCGCATCGATCAAATTATCGATGCTATTGCGGGACACGATTCATTGTGTTTTCTCGACGCATACTCCGGACACCATCAAATCAAGATGGCGGAATCTGATCAAGTCGCAACGACATTTGTCACTCCATACGGTCCCTTCTATTTTAACACCATGCCTTTCGGGCTCAAATATGCCGGTGCAACCTATCAACGCATGATTCAGACATGCCTGGATACACAAATTGGCAAAACAATGGAGGCTTACATAGACGATGTGGTCATTAAAACTAGACACGTCGAATGATTAATAGACGACTTGAGTCTTACGTTCGACAATCTTCGAACATACGACATCAAGCTCAACTCAGAAAAATGTGTTTTTGGCGTACCAGCCGGAAAACTCTTGGGCTTTATTGTCTCCAATAGAGGAATCGAAGCAAATCCGACTAAAATCCAAGCTCTATCACAGTTGGCTACCCCAACAGACTTCAAGCAAATCCAGAAACTAACTGGATGCGTGGCCTCCCTAAGCCGCTTTATATCCAGATTAGGAGAAAAGGCGCTACCTCTTTACCGCCTTCTGCGATGCACCGAACACTTCGAGTGGACGGATGCGGCTATGGCTGGGCTGGAGGAAATAAAAGCCCTCTTGACCACTAATCCAATTATGGCACCACCAAATGTTGGCGAACCCATGCTCCTATACATAGCCGCAACACACCAGGTTGTAAGCGTAGTGCTCGTTGTCGAACGAGAGAAAGATGGACATAAATTCCCATTACAAAAGCCCGTATACTACGTATCCACTGTCCTCACTCCATGCAAGTCATGGTACCCACATTATCAAAATATAGCATACGCGGTCTTCATGGCATCCCGAAAACTACGACACTACTTTCAAGAGTGTTCAATCACAATGGCCTCCGAAGTACCACTCAGTGACATAATAAATAACCGCGATGCCATGGGCCGGATTGCAAAATGGGCTACCGAGCTCCTCCCGTTCGACATAACATACAAGCTACGATGGGCCATTAAGTCGCAGGTACTGGTTGACTTCGTCGCCGAATGGACGGAAGCCGAACTCCCTAAAGAGTACGGCGCGTACTCCAATTGGATCATGCACTTTGACGGCTCTAAGATGCTAGCCGGTCTAGGGGCTGGCGTCGTCCTGACATCCCCCACTGGAGATACAGTCCAATACGTACTCCAAATACTTTACATGGATTCCAACAATGCAGCCGAGTATGAGGCATTGCTGCACGGTCTTCGGATGGCGGTCTCCATGGGCAGTCAACGTCTAGAAGTACGTGGGGACTCAAATCTTGCAATATCTCAAATAAATGGAGACTATGACGCCAAGGACCCGAAAATGGCCGCCTACCATAATGCCGTTCTCAAAATGTCAGCTCGATTCGAGGGGCTCGAATTCCACCATGTGGTTCGAGAAAACAATCAAGCGGCGGATATCCTAGCCCGCATCGCCGCTAAATGTGACCCCGTCCCACAAAATATTTTTTTGGACAGGTTGTTCAAGCCATCCGTGGTATGGGAAGGGGAGTCCGGCAATACTAGCCCGGATCCGCACGCAACCCTAGACAGTGAACAATCCGACATCATCGGAGGCTCCGCCACCGAAATCACACCTTCGGCCCACATGATTATGGCGGTCATCGCTCCGTGGACGAAACCCTTCCTAGCTTACTTAAATAGGCAGGAACTCCCGGAGTAACAAAATGAGGCACGTTGCATTGTGCGGCGCTCTAAAGCCTACAAAGTCCATGAGGGAGAGCTTTATAAGAAAAGCGCGACAGGAGTGCTCCAAAGGTGCATTTCTGAAGAGGAAGGGCGGCAGCTCTTGGCCGAAATTCATGCCAGACAAGGCGGCCACCATGCCACAGCCCGGGCGCTCGCGAGCAAGGCCTTTCGTACAGGTTTCTACTGGCCGACAACCCGGGAAGACGCACAAAATCTTGTCCAACACTATGTCGGTTGCCAGCTTTTTGCAAATCAAAGCCATATGCCGCCCACCGCTCTCCATACAATCCTCATAACTTGGCCCGTCACGGTCTAGGGGCTCGATATGGTTGGACCCCTTAAAGGAGGAAGCCATAGGAAGAAATAATTGTTGGTCGTGGTCGATAAATTCACAAAATGGATAGAAGCCAAACCAGTTAAAACGGCCGAATCCGTACCAGTGATAGACTTTATATCCGGGGTCATACACGGCTACGGTGTCCCCCACAGCATCATCACCGATAACGGCTCAAACATTACAGCCAATGAGGTGAAAACCTGGTGCAGCAAATTGGCCATAAAACTTGATTACGCCTCCGTCTATCACCCCCAAACAAACGGTCAAGTCGAATGAGCGAACGGTCTTATTATGAGTGGCATTAAACCCAGACTATCGCGATCCTTGAAGGAATCAGATATGCACTGGGTCGAGGAGCTTGACTCTGTATTATGGGGGTTGTGGACCACGCCAAATCGCACAACTGGATACACACCATTTTTTATGGTGTACGACGCACAGGCAGTACTACCCTGCGATATCATCCATGATTCAGCTAGAGTGCGCATGTATGAAGAGAGAGAAGCCGAGATGGATTGGCAGGACAGCTAAGATGCCCTGGAGGAGGAGCGTGACATCACAAAGGCCCGTTCCGCATTCCATCAACAGCAGGCTAGAAGGTATCAAAGCAGAGAAGTGCGGGCCAAAACTTATAACATTGGCGAACTCGTTCTACGCCTACCAGAGAAGAAAAAAGACGAGCTCAAGCCCAAATGGGAGGGCCCCTTCATCATTGAGAAAGTTCTCACTCGAGGTGCATATCGTCTGCGTGATGCATCAGACAATCGACTCGAGCTGAACACATGGTATGCGGCCAGACTCCGAAGATTCTACGCCTAGTGCCGAACTCCGTGTTTGTCTCCTTACCTCAGTCTCCCTTTTTAAATTATATCCAATATCTCTGCCTTTTACATTTGTAGGCTTAAAAGCTTCAAGTATGCTTTGACCGCACACACTAGACGTGCTATGCACACTCAATTTACCTGGGGGCTTCTTACGCAGAAGCTTAATTGTCTTCTGGGCTTTATGCCCACCACATATGCGTCACTTCTCCGTATGTGCCTTTTTTCACCACTATATGCATCAATATGACTTAAGTTTTGGCCAAACTGGGTTGCCTGGCTCTTGTGTTATGCCCTACGTTCCCGTTAATTCAGCTAGGGCACAAGGGGAGCACCTCTGCGATTGTTACTGCCAGGTTAGCCGGATGTGTACCTCAGACTGGGTGAAGCCAAAAGCTAGCGTTCTTAAGGGAATTTTTGGTCAGTGAACAAAATATGTATTTTACCTATTACGAAACATGCCCCCAGATGCTTATATCCTGCGTAAATTCTCGCAGTTCGGACATGTACCTTGATGCATGCACACCAAGTGAAAGGAACCCTTAACGGAACTATTCTCCCTAGAAGATGTTTCTTACTACCCATGTAATATAACATAACTAGTTGGGTACTTGTCTTTTTAAGTACTTATGACCCCTACGCCTCGTTTCCACGCATGCCCCGGTTTTCACGTTACCGAGCGGGTATTCGGATACACTCCGGACTGTCGGGTCCAGAGATTGAAGCGAAAAGGTCGGCCAAGACAAATGATTTACAATCTGGCTAGGGAAAAAATATGTCCTTCGAAGTACAATGTCACTTAGACTGATTAAATTCTTCTTCTATACCATCCAACAGGCTGTCTAGCCTACAGTCTTGTTGGGAATACTTAGCGGCTAATGCTACTTGGTCATACACCAGATGTACAGGGATCTCCTTCCCATCTGACCCTACAGGTCCGACCTCGGCCATGTGGTTCGGGTCAGCCTTGGTGTACCGCGTCTTCACCATGGCCCAGGCTTCCCTTGCGCCTTGTCGGCAGGCCGATATCTTCCACAATCAAAAGCGCTGCCGCTCTCCCTTGAGCATCTCCACAAGCTCCTACATGCCTCCTGGCAGGGAGGCGGATGGCCACAAGGCTTGGGCAATGCCCCCCATCACCTGCCAAACTTGTTCGTGCAGTTGTGAGAGCTCCGGCAGAAGATCGCTTGCAGATCCGGGCATCTCCTCCTTGGGATGGCCTGTTAGCATGCCTACAGATATAATTCTGTTAGCACGCTTCTTTGTCGAACTTTATAGTGGTTCGTTAGAGCACTTACTGAATATGTTTCGCCGTAGCTTCTTATTCTCCTTTACGGAGTCAGCAAGCTGGGCCCAAACATCCTTTAATTCGACGTCCATTCGGACGTTCGTGTCCTGGAGAGTATTTTTCTCCTTTATAACCTTTGTAAGCACAGGCTGGCCAGCCTTCAGCTGTTGCCGAACATGTTGCTCATCCTCTGGTACGATCTTCGGATTGCCTCTGGGATTTACTGCAGATTCTATTGTTAGAATCGCACTCATGCCGAATACTTAACTGGTACCTGCCATGATATTATTTTAATTTAAAACGAATATTACTAGATGGGGCCTTCGTAGACTCCTCCATCACGACAATTGTGTCCCGCAGTTGGGCCTTGCACTCCTCCAGCTCTTTGTATAGCTGGGTATTCTTCTCTGTCAGAACCTATGCACACGAGGATCCTTAAATCAGTTGTGCCAACTGTTTCAAGTCTCAGGGGCTACTGATATACATACTTATCAAATTTTCTTACCCGTATATCCTTTACGTACTGGTCCGTGGACCTGGCGAGGCCACCTTGAGCAGCCCAGAGGTACGCGTCCCCTGAGTTGAAGGCATCGAACACCTCTTCAGAGAAATTAGGGTCGCATAGTGCGGCTCGACGGCGCCTATGATTTATGGCGCTCTCCACTTCAGAGTTTGTAGCGGAAAATCTATCCTCATCCTCTATAGAAGGATCGTCCGCGTTGACCATCGCCCTTGAGTCCGGCCTCGAAGTCCGGCTGGTGGAAGCGTGACCGGCAGGCTCTCCAGATACAGTTCGGCGAATGCTCTTTCTATCGGAAGGCAGTGGACATCGTTATATTTTAACGATGATAAATTCGTGGCAGGTTTTTAAACATACCTTTGCAACGGCGTCTCGGTCCTGACTGCCTTCCTTTTAAGCCTACCCGACTTCGGTGCCCCTCGTTGGCGAGTCACTGCGGGTTCAGCTTGGCGCCCTGATGGCCTTCCCTATGAGACACAATACATGTGCGGTGGGTGAAGTGTAAAGAGGGAATCCTTTTTGGAAGTTGGGACTCTGGCTTTACTTACCTGGGATACAGGGAGTAGGCCATGATAATCGGCTATGATGGCCACCATCACACCATCGCAGCTCAACTGGTAAAAAGTCCTGTCAACAAGCTCCACAAACGTGTTCGGATCTTCTTCGAGTCAGGGATCGAGAGACCGGTTAGGGTCCTCTGGCTGTGGAGATGGGCTGTAAACATACTTCATAGCCCTTTATAGTTCCTGCTATGAATTGACGAATTAAACATCTGTGCTAAAAATGTGGGAAAGACTGGAATAAAAGATGGCGACTCACCCAGCTTGGGGGATTGTACATGGAGAATCCATCCCGTGGCTTGATATGGATGGACTCCTCCTCTTCTCCTTTGTATAAATCAGACAGCATCTTCGCCAGAGCGGCAGGGGAGTCTGGACCTTTACGTTCGCAGCGGGTGCCATCGTCTTCTCTATTGAAGTGCCACATGGGTTTTCCCTGATATTGAAGTGGCTGCACTCCCCGCATTATACCTATGTACATGACTTCAATAATTGTCAGTCCTGATTTGGCCAACGTATTTATCCTGTCCATCAGGAAAAGGATCTCTCTGTTATCTTCCTCCTGGGGGCTCCTGGGGCACCGGCTGTGGCGTTTCTTCAACAGGGCATTTACAAACTCGGGAAGGCCCTTCCGAACAGGGTCCCGAAGAGGGATGTCCTCCATGTAGAACCATTCCGAGGGCCAGTCCTCAGCTGTCTTGTTCGGAGTGCCGGATAGATATCCGGTTCCGGCGATGCGCCATATTTCGGCTTCGTCCACTTGATATACCGACCCCTCCTGAGTACGGGGTACGAGGCAGAATAGCCTCTTCCACAGCTCAAAATGAGCTTCACGGCCCAGAAAAAGCTAGCAGAAGGCAACGTAGCCTGCGATATGCAGTATGGAGGATGGGGTAAAGTTATGCAGCTGGAGGCCGTATAACTGTAGGAGCCCGCGGAGGAAAGGATGGATTGGAAATCCGAGCCCCCACTACAAAAAATACACTTCCGTGATGATACGTGTTTGTCACAGTAGGTCGCGTTTTTTGTCATGCATGTACATCCATGATGATTTTATGACAGAATCAAGATAGTCATACCTGTGCTGTCGTAGAAGTGTTCCATGACATTACCAAAATTATCATCACGGAAGTGTCCACTTCCATGACGATAAATCGCGCGTCACAGAAGTGCTTTCGTCAAGGGTGACCGACACGTGGCATCCACCGTAACGGAACGGCGTTAAGCTATCGGGTCGGTTTTTGGATCCGATAACCCGTTAACAGCCCCAACCAATGGGGATTTTCCACGTGTAAAATCATCATTGGCTGGAGGAAACACGTGTCGGCTCATCGTTGGGACAGATGTCATCCACTCATTGGATAGAAGGCGCCTATGATACGTCGACACGTGGCACGGCCCAACAGAGGCCCATTCCTGTGAAAAGGCCGGCCCGTTTGACTTGGTCAAAAGGTGGCAGGCCGGCCCATGGAAAGCATGTTAACGACATGTTCGCATATAGCCCACTACTAGGAAAAGGGCTATAGATAGGATTGATACTAATGGCGCACCAGGTAAGAAGTGTGCCACTACTATATACTAATGGCGCACCGGTTGGCGGTGCGCCATTAGTAAGGAAGACACTAATGGCGCACCAGGCACACGGTGCGCCACTAGTATTGATTTTTTTTCATTTTTCCATACATTCTAATGGCGCATGACGCCAAAGTGCGCCATTACTTGTTCTAACAAGTAATGGCGCACCTTGTAAACAGTGCGCCATTAGTATATATATTTTTTTTTACTTTTTTGCAAAACTGCTAATGGCGCATCGTGTATATTTTCATGGACACTTTTTGATCTCGATCTCGATCCCACCCGCACCCTCCCCCTCTAGC
>NC_057801.1:325029886-325030291 GCF_018294505.1 Triticum aestivum | reverse complement strand
AAAATTATTACTGTTTTTATAAAAAAATATTACTGTTATGATTTAAACAAGTTTGAACATATTTAAACACAAATAAATATCAAACAGGATTTAAAATGCATAAAAAAATATTGGGGAGCCTGGGAATCGAACCCAGGACCCCCTGATGTGTGTGCTGCATACTGACCAGTCGGGCTAGTGGGCGGGTTCTATTGTAGATAGGGTTAGGTGGTATATAAGACAAGTCGGGCTAGATTAAATTACTTATGGCGCACCCTTCTGTGGTGCGCCATTGATATGGATGTACTTATGGCGCACCCCCGGGTGGTGCGCCATTGCTAAGCCTCCCCCACAGTAAAATCCCCAATCCCCAATCCACACTTTAATCCCTCCCCGCCTCATCTCACCCGCCGTCCCCGGCCGTGC